>NC_058419.1:81888223-81912665 GCF_002201575.2 Neomonachus schauinslandi
AGGTATCTTATGGTTTTGGGTGCAATTGTAAATGGGATCGACTCCTTGATTTCTCTTTCTTCTGTCTTGTTGTTGGTGTATAGGAATGCCACTGACTTCTGTGCATTGATTTTATATCCTGCCACTTTACTGAATTCCTGTATGAGTTCTAGCAGTTTTGGGGTGGAGTCTTTTGGGTTTTCCACATAAAGTATCATATCATCTGCAAAGAGTGAGAGTTTGACTTCTTCCTTGCCAATTTGGATGCCTTTTATTTCTTTTTGTTGTCTGATTGCTGTGGCTAGGACTTCCAATACTATGTTGAATAGCAGTGGTGATAGTGGACATCCCTGCCGCGTTCCTGACCTTAGGGGGAAAGCTCTCAGTTTTTCCCCATTGAGAATGATATTCGCTGTAGGTTTTTCATAGATGGCTTTTATGATATTGAGGTATGTACCCTCGATCCCTATACTCTGAAGAGCTTTGATCAAGAAAGGATGCTGTACTTTGTCAAATGCTTTTTCTGCATCTATTGAGAGGATCATATGATTCTTGTTCTTTCTTTTGTTAATGTATTGTATCACATTGATTGATTTGCGGATGTTGAACCAACCTTGCAGCCCAGGGATAAATCCCACTTGGTCATGGTGAATAATCCTTTTAATGTACTGTTGGATCCTATTGGCTAGTATTTTGGTGAGAATTTTTGCATCCATGTTCATCAGGGATATTGGTCTGTAATTGTCTTTTTAGTGGGGTCTTTGTCTGGTTTTGGGATCAAGGTAATGCTGGCCTCATAAAATGAGTTTGGAAGTTTTCCTTCCATTTCTATTTTTTGGAACAGTTTCAGAAGAATAGGTATTAATTCTTCTTGAAATGTTTGGTAGAATTCCCCTGGGAAGCCATCTGGCCCTGGGCTTTTGTTTTTTGGGAGATTTTTGATGACTGCTTCAATTTCCTTAGTGGTTATAGGTCTGTTCAGGTTTTCTATTTCATCCTGGTTCAGTTTTGGTAGTTGGTACATCTCTAGGAATGCATCCATTTCTTCCAGGTTATTTAATTTGCTGGCATAGAGTTGCTCATAATATATTCTTATAATTGTTTGTATTTCTTTGGTGTTGGTTGTGATCTCTCCTCTTTCATTCATGATTTTGTTGATTTGGGTCATTTCTCTTCTCTTTTTGATAAGTCTGGCCAGGGGTTTATCAATCTTGTTAATTCTTTCAAAGAACCAGCTCCTAGTTTTGTTGATCTGTTCTACTGTTCTTTTAGTTTCTATTTCATTGATTTCTGCTCTGATCTTTATTATTTCTCTTCTCCTGCTGGGTTTAGGCTTTATTTGCTGTTCTTTCTCCAGCTCCTTTAGGTGTAGGGTTAGGTTGTATACTTGAGACCTTTCTTGCTTCTTGAGAAAGGCTTGTATTGCTATATACTTTCCTCTTAGGACTGCCTTTGCTGCATCCCAAAGATTTTGAATAGTTGTGTTTTCATTTTCATTGGTTTCCATGTATTTTTTTAATTCTTCTTTAATTTCCTGGTTGACCCATTCGTTCTTCAGTAGGATGCTCTTTAGCCTCCATGTATTTGAATTCTTTCTGACTTTTGTCTTGTGATTGAGCTCTAGTTTCAAAGCATTGTGGTCTGAAAATAGGCAGGGAATGATTCCAATCTTTTGGTACCGGTTGAGACCTGATTTATGACCTAGGATGTGATCTATTCTGGAGAATGTTCCATGGGCACTAGAGAAGAATGTGTATTCCGTTGCTTTGGGGTGGAATGTTCTGAATATGTCTGTAAAGTCCATTTGGTCCAGTGTGTCATTTAAAGTCTTTATTTCCTTGTTGATCTTTTGCTTAGACGATCTGTCCATTTCAGTGAGGGGGGTGTTAAAGTCCCCCACTATTATTGTATTGTTGTCGATGTGTTTCTTTGTTTTTGTTATTAATTGGCTTATATAATTGGCTGCTCCCATGTTAGGGGCATAGATATTTACAATTGTTAGATCTTCTTGTTGGATAGATCCTTTAAGTAGGATATAGTGTCCTTCCTCATCTCTTATTACAGTCTTTGGTTTAAAATCTAATTTGTCTGATATAAGGATTGCCACCCCAGCTTTCTTTTGGTGTCCATTAGCATGGTAAATGGTTTTCCACCCCCTCACTTTCAATCTGGGGCTGTCTTTGGGTCGAAAATGAGTCTCTTGCAGACAGCATATCGATGGGTCTTGTTTTTTAATCCAGTCTGATAGCCTGTGTCTTTTGATTGGGGCATTGCGCCCATTTACATTCAGGGTAACTATTGAAAGATAGGAATTTAGTGCCATTGTATTGCCTGTAAGGTGACTGTTACCATATATTGTCTGTGTTCCTTTCTGGTCTATGTTGCTTTTAGGGTCTCTCTTTGCTTAGAGGACCCCTTTCAAGATTTTTTGTAGGGCTGGTTTTCCACAAAACAAACTTAAGGTTGCCTCCTATTAACCAGAACTTAGTCAGATGTCTAAACTTAGCTACAAGAGAGGTTGGCAAATATAGTCCTTTAATCCAAGCATCAATATGTAAAGCTAAAATTTGGAGTCCTCTATTAAAAAGAAGGAGATGGGGTGACCGGGTGATGGGTATTAAGGAGGGCACGTGTTGGGATGAGCACTAGGTGTTATACACAACTAATGAATCGTTGAACACTACAACAAAAACTTACGATGTACTATATGTTGGCTAACTGAACATAATGAAAATTTTAAAAAAGAAGGGGAGAATAAATATTGAGTGAGCAACTAGCAGTCTCAGCCACATGCAGGACCACTGTGTATAGTTGTGCAGGCTTATGCAGTGCATGACTCCATTAACATAGACTAAAATGTGAATGCCATCCCCTGGAGTTAATTGTTCAATGTGGTGGCCTCATCCACAGAGTAGTATGGATGTAATTTAGAAGCCATATGAATGAGAAAGAAGTGAAAGGTGAAAAGAGAAGAGGAATAAGTGAGAGAAGTTGCCAAAATTTTAAACCAGAATGATAGAGAAAAAATGGTCATGACCAAAAAAATATGAATTCAGAGGAGGCACAGGTTAGGGAAGAGACACTATTCTTTTTAAAAGGAGACTAATATGAGTCAAAGGCCTCCTATATGCTGTAGGCATTTTTTTAATAAATCTGGAATCTTATTCATATTCATATTTCACTTTGTAAAGGTGATCTGATAAACCTAGCGTTATGACTGCAACTACCTGTAGAAAAGTAGACATTTGTCTAGTGGATCTTTCTTGTTCATGAGTTGGCTTCTCAACTCCTATTGCCCAGTGTACGATGGCCTTTCAAAATGTGGAATTATTTGGACCATAATTTTTCTTTTCTAACATGCCCCTGTCTGGATGGGTAGAATAACACTGGAAAAATTTTGGATCTTACTTCAATCTGATTATTTAGTGTTTCAGCTATGGTTCCAGTGTATTGGAATTATGCCTGATATATAGTAGGAATTTTATTTACTAATTTTTTCAAAACTATTAAGATCTTCATATAAAGAAGTTGCTATGGCCAATGTCAAAGAGGTTACTGCCTGTGTTTTCCTCTAGGATTTTTATGGTTTCAGGTCTCTCATTTAGGTCTTTAATCCATTCTGAATTTATTTTTGTTTATGCTGTAAGAAAATGGTCCGGTTTCATTCTTTTGCATGTTGCTGTCCAGGTTTCCCAACAGTATTTGTTGAAGAAATTTTTCCCATTGGATATTCTTTCCTGCATTGGAAAACAGTAGGGAGGTTCCTCAAAAAATTAAAAGTAGAGCTACCCTACGATCCAGCAATTGCACTACTAGGTATTTACCCAAAGAATACAAAAATACTAATTCAAAGGGATACATACACCCTGATGCTTATAGCAGCATTTCCTACAATAGCAAATTGTGGAAACAGACAGTGTCCATCAACTGATGAATGGATAAAAAAGATGTGGTGTGTATATATATACAATGGACTATTACTCAGCCATAAAAAAGAATGAGATCTTGCCATTTGCAAGGACATGGATAGAGCTAAAGAGTATTATGCTAAGTGAAATAGAGAAAGGCAAATATCATATGATTTCACCCATACATGGAATTCAAGAAACAAAGCCAATAAGCAAAGCGGAAAAAAAAAAAAAGAGAGGGGCAAACCAAGAAACAGACTCAACTATAGAGAACAAACTGATGGTTACCAGAAGGGAGGTGGGTGGGCAATGGGTTAAACAGGTGGTGGGGATTAAGGAGTGCCCTTGTGATGAGCACTGGGTGATGTATGGAAGTGTGGAATCATTATATTGTACATCTGAAACAGATATTACACTGTATGTTAACTAACTGGAATTTAAATAAAAACTTAAAAAAATTCTTTAAAAAGGGATCGTACTATATGCTAGCCAGATATTGATCTAGGTGCTAGGCAAACAACAGCAAACAAAACAATGTTCCTGTCCTCCAGGGTAGGGGTGGAGGGGACAGTGATGAGTTATAATGAAAATTACAGTAAGGATAGGGAGTGCCAAGGGAGTTGTTATTTTAAATAAAGAAGTCAGGAAAGACCTCTCTATTAAGGTGATATTTAAGTAGAGATCTTTGAGAAGTGAATGAATATCATATGAATATCTGTGGGAAAGCTTTCCAGGCAGAGGGAACATCAAGTCTAAAGGCACTGAGGCTGAAGGTAGAAGGTAGAAGCAGGAGAACTGAGTCAGAGATGAAAGTGGCAGGGATCTTGAAGAGAATGATTATCCTTTAAGTCATGATAAAGACAAAAATAAACACATGAACAAATGAACAAATAAATAAGTGGATGATAAAATGAGCTCCAAGATTAGATGAAATATTTCAAACTTGTTTGAATAAATTATAACTTTTTTGGTAATGATGGAACATTTTCATGAAGAAAGGAAGCTATTTCTTTTTATCATATGCAATTCAAATAATTCTATAATAATTACACATATTAATCCATTCTCTCTCTCTTATACTGTGCTGGGCTAATTTAGAACAGATTAAATTTAAGAGTACCAGATTTCAAAGCTGAGGCTCAAGTCCATTCCGTGTGAATTTGTAATGTTTATCGTCTGACATATAAACACTTCCTTACCTAAAATCTAAACCAAACTGTCACTTCTGTGATTTGCTCATCTAACCTACACCAGGTTTAAAGTCCTAAATTTATTGCAGATTATAAGGAAATTAACAGCCTCTCTGTGCCCAGAATGGATGGATTTCTTTTTAATTAAAAATAAATAATGTAGAGGCGCCTGGGTGGCTCAGTCAGTTAAGCGTCTGACTCTTGATATCAGCTTAGGTCTTGATCTCAGGGTGGTGAGTTCAAGCCCCATGCTGGGCCCCACGCTGGGCATGAAGCCTACTTAAAATAATATTTTAAAAAGTAATAATAAAATAAAATAAAAAGTAGATTATATTGTCTAAATTTAAAACACAATAGTGAGTGACATGTTTTTATTCCAAAACAGGCCATTTTAATCATGTAAAAGAAATAATGAAGAGTCCATAAAGAAGCTTATTTCAGACCATATTGGCACAATGTCCAAGAACATGGACTCAAGAAGTCAACTGTACAATTAGGAATTCACTGAGCACCAGAGTCACAGATTGGGAATCACTTTCTATAACTCGAGAGGTGAATAAACTGAAATTAATGAATACGTGTAGGAGACAAGAATAACTATTCACCTGCTGTGACAGAGACTGGCTAGGTGGTCAGTAAAAACTTTTTCTTTCTTTTTCTTTTTCTTTTTTTAAGATTTTATTTATTTATTTGACTGAGAGAGAGAGAGAGAGCACAAGCAGGGGGAGCAAGCTTTTTCTTTCTTCCTCATCTTTCCAGACACACACCTAGAATAAATTTCCCACCCTCTTTTGCAATTCAGTGGCAGGGACTGAATTCCATTTGACAGGATATGAGTAAAAGATGTGTATCATTTCTAAGAGAGGCCAGTGAAAATTAATAAACAATCCTTCATGGGGTTTTCCCTTCCTGATTTCCATGTCTTAAAGGAGCACAGATTTGTTTTTTAATCACAAAATGCAAGGATTAGGTTGAACCAATCAATCCAGAATAAGTACTTAATATTTACTCAATATTGCACATTGTTTAATCTTCCTTGAGCAGTTTTCATCATATGACTACCCAGAAATTAAAATAAACTTCCAATATCTAGCCACTACTTGCTAAATTAAATCTAAAATCCTTAACTTGGGACTCAAAATCTCTTCAAGTCTAAATTTCCTCATGTGTAAAATGGGGTTAATAATGCCTATATGTTAGGGATAAGATGTAAGACATCTAGCTCAGTACCTAGGGCTCATTATTAGTGCCCACAGTGAATCAAATACATATTTTCAACCTCATCTACCAATTTTCTGGTACACACATATATCCTCCTAGTCATATTTCAGTCAACCTATTCTTTAAATATACTCTAAAGGACTATTTCCTGAGTATCATTTGTAGTATGCACTTTTAAGTTTTGCTATATAACTGAATATCAGTTAAAAACATTATTTATTATTGCAATTATGTTAGAAAATGTCCATTTTTTAAAGATGCACAACGAAATATATAGGAGTAAAATAATATGATGTCTGAGATTTGTTTTAAAATGCTTCAATAAAGAAAAAAGGATAAATAAAACAAATGTGGCAAAATGTTGATAACTAATCTGGGTAACAGATATTTAGGGGTTCATTATACTATTATTTCTACTTTTGTGTATGTTTAAAATGTTCATAATAAAAAAGATAATTTAAGACGTGAGATTGGCAGGTAAGCAAGAGTCCTTAGAGTTCTTGATTTCATACAGGATGAAGAGGCAATCAACTTATTACAATCAACTTATTACAATTACAGGGGCTGGAGGCAGAAAGAATTCCCTTGTTTATCTTCCCCAAACCAAATGATAGCATGTAGGCCTTAGTAACTTTGTGGAAGAAAAATGATCTTAAGATTATACGCAAACAATGAATCATGGAACACTACACCAAAAACTAATGATGTAATGTACGGTGATTAACATAACATACTAAAAATTAAAAAAAAAATAAACTACTGGAAGCTGGAAAAAAAAAAGATTGACCAACTTTTTAGAAGCCTTGTTTTCTTTAATAAAAAGCCAAAAACTTGGAAATTTTAAATTATTATGATTTTGATTTTAAACATCATCCAAATTCTCAGAATTGTGTAAGTTTGGCCAGATATTAGTGTAAACAGAAAGGATATCAGAAGAATCCTAAATTATGGAGAAGCATGGTGAATATTTTAAAACTGTTTTCTAGAGGAAAGCATCCTGTGCAGGGTATATCTAGGACAAAGGGAACCTTATGGAATGATGTCTTGGTGGGTGTTCTTAGCACAAAAGGAAGGACAGTAAGTAAATTAATAAACAATTTTTTACATACATAGAGGATTTTCAACTGGGCAAAGCACATCATTTAATGTCTTGTTTTTTCACCAGAAAAAATGAAATTTTTGAGTTAGACTTCTGAGATACCTTCTAGTTGCAAAAGCCTATTCTTCTCTAAGTTAAGGCATTTTTTATTTCCCTTATGCTCTTTTCAATGTAAAGACCAATGAGTAGTATTAGAGCTTCCAGTGATTTATCCTGAAAAACTTGTATGAATTTCAGAAAGACAAAGTAAAACCTTAAAAAAAAAAAAAACCTGCAAAACACTTGAGGGAAATGTATCAGCCAAATCTCAGTTCATAAGAAAGGTGAAGAAATTGAATTAAATTAAATTTAAATTTAAATGTAATTTTGAAACTGAACATTACAGTGATACACTATAATGATTATACTGTAATGCTTTTTAAACAAGTCTGAGTTGCACATGCAACAAGGAATCTCTTGCAGAGATAAGAAGGAAAAAGGCAGAGAAATTACAAATATTTGAGGAGCTTAAACTAGCTCAGTACATCACTCCACACTAGAATGCTCTTACCTTTGATTATTAAATACTTTGATTCCTTACTCAAATTATTTGTCTCTATTCTAGAAAGAAGCTGAATCTAAAGTGGGATTTTGGGAAAACAATAAGATTCACAACCAAAAGATATGGATCTGAATCCCAATACCACCACTTAGGTGATGGAGGGCAAATTACTTTATGATTCAATATAAATTTTTTTTAAGTAAGCTTTACACCCAATGTGGGGCTTGAACTCACAGCTGTGAGATCAAAAGTTGCATGCTCCACTGACTGAGTCGGCTAGGTGCCCCAATTCAATCTCAATTTTTATAAAATGAAAATATACTGACTTAAAATGCAATAAATATTATATACATATATATATATTTTAAAGATTTATTTATTTTAGAGAGTGTGTGTGTAAGTGTGGGGAAGAGCAGAGGGAGAGAGAGAATCCCCAAGCGGACTCCCCACTGAGTGCAGATCCCGACTTGGGGCTCAATCCCAGGACCCTGAGATCATAACCTGTTGGAACTCAAGTCAGCCACTTAACCGACTGAGCCACCCAGGTGCCCTGAAAATGCAGTTTATATTGAGGAAATCAGAGAAAGCCTGAGTAGGGAAAATTTAAAGCTAGCCAGTCATATAAATGGTCATCATGTGAAAGTAGTACAGTTCAGGAGACCAACATCATGCTGACATCTGTAAAGCTTCTATTAATTCTAGAGATAAAAACATGTAGGCATGGGAAAATGGCCACTCACAAAACATACATACATGCCTTAATTGTGAATCATCTATTAAGATATTGACTATTTTTTTAGATATTTTATTTATTTGAGAGCGACAGAAATAGCAAGAGAGAGCACAGCAGGAAGGAGGGGGAGAAGCAGACTCCCCACTGAGCAGGGAGTCTGATGCGGGGCTCGATCCCAGGACCCTGCCAAAAGCAGACGCTTAACAGACTAAGCCACCCAGGTGCCCCTAAGATATTGACTATCTGAATAAAAATATGTATGAAAGTAATTGTGGTGTACCAAGGTGGGATAGTGAGAATCATTCACATTGTGTGCAAGCAAAAAAGAGTTGTATTATCTGTAGAAAATTTAAAAACAGCAATAAAACCAACAAAAATCTGGTCTGTTTGAATTATCACCATGCTCTGGAAATTTTAAACAACATCAATGATAAAATACACCTCTCCAGAAAAATATTTTGTCTAAGGTCCAAACAATTGATGGTTACTGTTGAGTTTTATTAATATATATATGTAAGCTTCAAATGAGCACATACTCATTACTAAGCACTGTATCGTTACCATTAAGCAAATTCAAGAATTCCCAATTATATTAATGGCACCTCACACACACAGACTCAGCTACAGGAATTGCTTAGAAGAGTAAGTTCAAAATGGTTTAGAATCACTGAAGCTTGCTTTGGGTGCAGTTCATGTCTCAATCATCTGGTCCAACATCTTTGATTCAACTATAGTTTCAAAATAATGACAGTGCAGTGAATGTCTCTACTTTTGAAGCAGGGCTCAGTATGCCTTCTTTATTAGTTTCCTATTGCTGTTGTAACAAATTACCACAAATTCAGTGGCCTAAAACTTTAAAATGACTGCAATTTTCCCTTCTGTAAATGCCAAAATTAGTCTGTGCCCTTTCCCTGCCTCCAAAAGTTGTCATGGAGGTAAATAACTGGAATGGCACCATATTCTGAATAAATCATAGATGTTTACACACTATGTCAAGCCTGGCTTGATAACATCTCCCAAATAATTCAGAGCAAAGCCTCAAATCCCAAATGTCCGGGCCTCTAACCACAATGCTACCACCTCCTAAGGAGGATTCCCTTTCTTCTAGTTTCCAACAGCATGTTCCTTACTTCCTTTTGAGCCCCCGCCTACAGCATCCTTTAAGTCCATATTACTACTGACAGCCTGTTTAAGGCAATTTAGGCTTTCCCTATCATGCTCCTCAAAATTCTTCCAGTCTTCACCCACGGCCTGATTCCAAAACCACTCCCACATTTTAGGCACTTGATACAGCAGCACTCCACTTCCAGTCCCAGAGTCTATAGCAATTTTCTACTGCTCATAACAAATTACCACATAATTAGTAGCTTAACACAATACCCATAACTATCTCACAGTCCTGTGGGTCAAGAGTCCAGATACAGCTTAACTGGGTCCTCTACTCAGGGTCTCACAGGACCAAAAGCATGGTATCAGCCAGGACTGCAAGCTCGTCTGAGACTTCAAGTCCTCTTCCAGGTTCACTGGTTGTTGGTAGAATTTAGTTCCTTCCAATTATAGAGTGAAATCCCCATTTTTTTGCTGGCTGTCAGCCCAAGAGCATTCTCAGCTCGCAGAGGCTACCCTCAGGTCCTTGCCACATGGCCCCCTTGTCTCACAACACAGCTTTTTGCTTCTTTAAGGCCAACAGGTGAACATCTGCAGCTGCTTGTCTCACTTAAGGACTCACCTGATTAGGCCAGACCCACCCAGGATAATGTCCCTTTGATTAACTCAAAATTAAATGGTTAGTAACTTAAATGAAGGAATGAAATCCCCTCGTATTCACAAGGCTTGGCCATACCAACAGGAGGGAATTATACAGAGCATGTATGCCAGAGGTGGAAATCGTGAGGCCATCTTAAGAAATCTGCCCACTCTCCCCTTTGACCTTGGATACTGTCTTGGTTTCCTGGCCTTACAATGTAGCTGAAGTGTTCCGTTTCTTATTCTCCTCCCTTTGCCCAGTTTGTATTTCCTAGTTCTTGGACAGAGATGCCTCTTGCTTTAAAGTAGTCTTTTAATGGTTTATTTCTTACTCTCCACAAAATCAGAGAGAAGTAATTAAACCAGTTTTCTTGCTCGTGAGTAACCTGGAAAAGGCCACCACAGGCAGAATCGTATGCAGCCAGTAATCTTTATTCTTCCCCAGTCCCTCAGGCAATGCGTATGGACACATGTTCATGGATATTTAAGAACGTATGAACTAGACAAAGTCAGTACAGTAAAGGAAGTTTTTGATTTTTAAGAGTCTGTCTAGTATGAAGTATTTAACACTCCCCTACCTATTTAAAAGCATATTTTTTGTAAAATTAAAAGTCTAACAAATGTTTTAAATATTTTTAAGAACTGGCTAAAAAGAATCCACAGAGAAACCTAGTTTTGTGCACAGTTGTTGCTGCTAGCTGTATGTATCTCTAGTTCAGCTCTTGCCTAGAAAAGAATTCATCAGTTAAGTTTAACTTTTATTTTTATTCTGTCCACCAGGGGGAAAAAACCTCATTTCTCCCCCTTCTCTGCTCTGATAAATCTTTTCTTGAATGATCATGCTGTGGTTAGAGTTTTCAGAGTATTTACTGTATGCACTATAAACATTGTGGCTTCCTCTAACTAGTTTTAGCAATCAAGGTCAGGGAGTTTATGGGGATATGCACAAACCTTTATACATATGTAAAGATAACTGAAACATGCATTCCTAAAAGTCATTAGATGAGAAGAAACCCCTCCATCTATATAAAATCAACAGGTTTATTTGTGGAGTCTGACGAAATATCATTTAAAAATGTTCATTTTATGTTACTATGTAAATGTATGCTATTGTCCACAGCATTATAAAAGGGAAGTCACTCTACCAGGCTTTATACTTATTAATCTCTGCTAGCTTTCAGGTAACAACTTCAGTACCAGAAGAGAAGCAGATCCTGAAGCAGGTCCAGTGTCCTGCTCTTCTAATGTGAACTGGGCTGCATTCACTGGTCTGACAGGTTCAGGCCCCAGCTCTTATCTCCACAGAGTATTCATCAAATATTTTGCCACATATATCAAAGAAAATCAGAAAGCTGTACTTACTCAAATAGCAGGAATTAATTGTTACATAGGAACTTCTAATCCCCAAACCATATACAACTTAACAGGCTTGAGGAAACTTCACCGCAGGAAACAATGATAAGCATTTAAAAACAGGCATAAATCACTTTATATTAAGACATGACAGAGAGATTACATACCTGAAAAAAACCTAAAGTGTCAAATAATTTGAAATATCTTTTAAAAGTCAATTACAGATATAGTCCTAAGAACCAAAAGAAATTTATTCATAAAATTTCTTATTTGACCAGTGGTGAGAACCAAGAAACACTATACCAAGAAATGCTCAACTAAGACCCCACTAATAGTCTTTAAGCTGGCTCATACAAGAGAACAACCGGAGTAGCTCCTGATGATTAGGCTAGAAAGAATGTCCTTCTGTATGTGTTTCAATTGCACAAGGACATACATTTAACCACAGGAGTCCGTGCAAGTAGCATCACAGTATCTGTAGACTTAGTTGAGTCACAGCTTCCAGAGTGCTGTTCCTTGTCTACCTTACAGAGCTGTTTCACCACTCTTGCTGATTTCTTTGTTGGCTCTTTTCTCTTTTTCTGCTCCTTTACTGGTTTTTGCTTTTTCTCTTTCTCTGTTGGCTCCTTTCTCTTCTGCCCCTCCACTGTCAGTTCCTTCCTCTCTTCCATGGTTGCCTTCTTTCTCTTCTTCGTCATGAACACTGGTGTAAACTGCTTTGTTATAGCCTTCCCGGTTCCGAGCAATTTCAATGGCAAAAAATTGTATCCTGGGGGCTGAAAGGTGAATAGAATTGATCATTGTCCTAGTCACAGTTACTTCTCTAAACTTACAGAAAACTGAACTAACAGTCAAAGCATTCCAGTACAGTCATAAACTTCAGAGATGTGGAATTCTAATCTTGTTAAATGAGGCTGAAAATACTTAACCAGCTTATCCCACAGTTACTCAACAAACAGTAACATGATCTTTAAATATGTAACAAATAAAATGACCCCCAAACTATTCAGGTCACTAATCCATCCGTAAAACCAGATCCCTCACTCTCCTTATACAGAAACCATTCCAGAGGCAAGAATCTCACCAAAGATGGTGTTTTCCTCAGTGTAGCCCTGGGAACAATCCAGTCGCAGCAAAGTACCATAGTTGAAGTCTTCCACAATCCCGTCAAACTTCAAGCAGAATGGCCTCCACTTCTATAAAGGCAAAAAAGATGCCTTGGCTGACAAATGCAGGAGGCTGGTGAAGTCAGGCCAGGAGAAGGGATTCCACTTCCTCAGTAAGGAAAACTCCCATAGTGAAAGAGACTAGGACTGAGTTGATTTCGACTTTTACTAGCATTGAGTTTCCATGCTATCTATTGTCTTTAGACTGGTATTTCCCAACACGAACAATATTTTACCTTGACAAAATATTTAAATCCTCGACTGCAGAATTAAAATTGGATTTCTTAAATGTATTTGCTTTTGCTTTTAATGTTACTGGTTAACTCAGCCCAAAATAGTTATTCACCCCCACTGAAGCACAAATGAGACAAAGGCAGCAGGAATGTGGTCACAAAGTCACAGTTAAATTTTAAGAAAGAAGTCCATTGCTAGAGGTACTTTTCCAAAGATCAGTAATTTAGTTAACAGTCAACAGTAACCATGTTAAAAGTTTACATACATCATAAACCAAGTAACAATGTTAAAAGTTTACATACATCATAAACCAAGTAACAATGTTAAAAGTTTACATATATGGTAAACCAAGGACCTACTCTCGGAAATATTTTCCCTGCTATAAGAGTTTTTAGCACACTGTAAAAGTAGGCTAATCAGGTAAGCAATGGGAAACCTAAGTTCTCCTATTATCCATGGCCCATGATAATGTGAACCTAAATCCGGAGAATTCAAACACCTCCCTGTATCCTATTTGCCAGTTCTCTATCCAAACCTTTTTTTTTTTTTTTTTTTTTTTTTCCAATTTGCCAATTCTCCATCCAAGCTAAACTACTAACATAAGAAAATTTGCTCCTTCTTCCCTGAAAGGGCTGGGTAGGAAGGGATGAAATGTCCAAGTCAAAAAAAAGAAACAACAGATCCCATGAACATAAACTCATAAACCAGAAAAATATTTATTTCATAACATAACTTACTTATTAGTTGATTGTAACTACATAAAAGCCCTGGTTCTTTACATATTTCCTTAAAACACACTGAAAAAAGTTTAATTATATAAAAAAAATTTTTTAAGATTTTATTTATTTATTTGACAGAGACAGAGACAGCAAGAGAGGGAACACAAGCAGGGGGAGTGGGAGAGGGAGAAGCAGGCTTCCCGCGGAGCAGGGAGCCCGATGAGGGCTTGATCCCAGGACCCTGAGATCATGACCTGAGCCAAAGGCAGATGCTTAACAACTGAGCCACCCAGGTGCCCCTAAAAATATTTCCATAATCAATAATTGTTGGTCAGATGCTTGGCAATATTTGAGAGAATTCTTACCTCTTTAGCTGATTCTGATTTGAGCTCTTCTGGATCCAACACATCTATCCTGAGTTTCTCAAAATTTTCCCGAAACTCTGAATAGATTTGGTCATCCACTTTGGTGAGTTTCAGGAACTGTGGGTCAACTGATGAAATCAGCTGCCAGACACAAGACAACACACAGATACTGGTCTCTAATTTACTACACTTCTATCCCCCCTTCCCCAGAAAATATTTATGGTTCTAAGGGCAGAAGAGTTATTAGGAAGTACAGACAGAAGAGGTCCCAGATGAAATCATGACACAGTTTTCAAGGGCCATAATATACTACAATCCCTGCCACCAGTTCAAACCCTTTTGGTCCTAGTACTGCCTGGCTATCGCCCTATGTGAATTAATTGTTCATTCAGTCATCAAACATTTATTAATTGCCTACTATGGAATCATTTTGCCAGTTAGCAGCAGAACACTGGGCAAAGAAGTACAACTCCTCTTTGTCAAAACAAAATTCACTTCCACCCCCTCGTTCTCTGTGGGTAAAATCTTACAGTAATAAAAATTATCTCCAAAATACATATGCTTAACTTGCTGAGAATAGTGATTAGCAAAGAACCATCCCTACAATTACATGCTTAATTTTGCTTAATAATGAAGACAGACAAGTCACCTTGTAGTAGACTTCAGCATGCTGCATTGCTTTCATGGCCCAAGCCATCTCAATATCAGGCTGCAAAGGAGTGAAGAATGCCAGGTCAGAATCTCCCAATCCTGCTACTAGAGAACAAATTGAGGAATTCTGTGGAGGTCTAAGTAATGTCCATAACACTACCAAACTTGGTGTTACTGTCAAAGGATAAAAACTGGACTAATGGGTTTGGAAAATAGAAAACTTTTGTCCTTATGAAGGAAACTACCCACCAAAAGGAGCTGCCTACAGTCTAGTCAACAGCATAAGCCACTGGCTCTTTGTCCAGCAGCTAGTGAAAGTGTGGGAGACTACATAAAGCAGTAGACAGATTGCCTTCTCAGGACTGAATTAAGCCACTGTAAAACTGATACAATATAGTCACATATATCAATGAGTTGCTGGGAGAACAAAGATAATGGAAGTGAAATACCCTTCACTTTTGATAGTATAACATGTTATAATCATCATTTGTGTTTAAAAGATAGTCAATTTCCCATCCATAACACTTAAAATTGAATCAGTATTGTGAAGCAGGCTAGATTATAAATAAGCCTTACCAAATACCTACCACCGGTTCCATTAAAACCTCCCACTCCAGCTACGTGGATCTACTTCACTGACCCCAGCAAAGTCATTTGCATTTTTACCTCCATGCCTTACACCATGTCTTTTGTCCATCTATACCCTGAGGATCCAGTTAGAGATTCACTTTCTCAGTGAAGTCTTCCTCTACTGTCTCAGTTCTTAGGGGTTTCATCTTCAGCTAAACTCCTTTGGATCTTACACCCTAATCTAACAAACATCAATCATATTTTTATTTGAGTGTTACTACTATTTCTCATGTCCCTGTGTCTTGTACCTCAAAAATATCATATGCTTTCTTCTTAAGAATCTAAACAAGACATACCATAATTTGGTGCCACTTTACTGCATAATGAAATCACTCACTTTAAAAAAATACTAATTTCTGACTCTCACTGCCCCCCTCCCCCGATATTTTTATTTACTCGGTATAGACTGCGACCTGGACAATGGAAGGTATAAAAGCTTCCCAGGTGGTTCTAGTTCAGCAAAGTTTGGGAACTACTTCCACCGGCATTTGTCCTGGGTTTGAGGACCAAAAAGGTTAGAATGAATGAAAAAGCGCGGTTTCTGTCGGGCATGGAGTGGGTTCACAGAGGGTATCAGGGGATTACAATTTCGTGGCAGGCCCTGCAGACATAGCAGTCTAGCTGAGTGAGAGAGAGCTGGGGGTGAGTCATACTCACATCATTGCCATAAGACTCGGCTGGGAGAGAAAGAGCATGTGCCACAGACACCAGTTCCCCGGCAACCTGGGAAGGGAACAAGGGGGAGAGACGGTGTTCAAAGCTCGACCCGGCTCGACTTCCCCACTCACCCGAGCCCAGAGCAGCGACTCACCGGCTCACCAGTTCCACTAGTCGTCTCCATGTTGCACTCCACAAAGCAAGCGGCGGTTTCCCGGAAATGACTATTTGCGAGCTCCGCCTGCAGCTGGTTGCAAAGAGAAGGCCGAGTAAGAGAGGCTTTCTTTCCGGATGCGCCTGCGCGCAACCGCCGGCGCCTGGAGGGGGTTGTCCCTGGCCCCGCTTCATCCGCCCTGCGTTCGCGCAAAGGTGTTGGCGCTGCTGCACAGTCTGGGAATGCTTCGGACGTCACAGGTGCTTGAATGCTCATTAATAGCGGTGGTGATCGTGCGAAAAGCCTGAGTTAAAGCTTTCGCGTGCCTACTGCGCTGAGTGCCCAGCAGAGATTCGGATTCACGCTCTCCATTTGAGCAAGCAGGCTCGTACACCAATACACACACACACACCCCAATACTCCAAGTAGGGAGTAAATCACAAACAAGGATGGTGCTAGGCAATGGAGTAGATGGGTGAAGAATTTAGTCCCTGTTTTGGAAGAAATACGTACAGTGAGATAGCATATAAAGTAGTCATCACGAAAAAGCATCATGTACTATGGGAACACAAATAGAGGTTACAAAAACTGAGTCATGAAGGGCAACCAGCAAAGTAGGCGAAGCAGGCAGGGAAGGACACTCCAGGGAGAGTGGAGTGCATGTACAAAGGCACTGGAGAACTAAACACCATGGGACCTTGAAGCAAATTAAAAAAAAAAAAAAAAAGCTGCAGTAAGAGTGTACTCATTTGTGATATTGAGGGAAAAGTTGAGCTTTCCATGCTGAATATCAGCAGTTTGAGACTTTAACCTAAAAGCAATTCTAAGCTGATAGGGACCTTCGAATAGACAGTTTCCTGATTAAGCTTGAGTCTTAAGAAGATCACTAAAACACAACGTGCAAGATACATTTGAAGAAGGCAATTTTGGAAGCAGATAGACCAAACTGAAGGCACTAGGTGATGAAAACCTAAACCAAGGCAATACCAGTTGAGACGATTTTAAGAATTAATAAGGGAAATAGAATCCACAGAACTTTCTGACTAACTGGATATGGGAAATAAAGAAGAATCAGGATTCCAGTATGAGTCCCAAATTTCAGAATAAGATTTGGGAATGCATGCATTGGGCTAAAAAAACAAAACAAAACAAAACAAAAACAAACAAAAAAACAACAACAAGAGGAGGGATGATGAGTTGAATTTGAGGAGCTGAGTTTGAAGAGCCTATGGGACATTCAGATGGAGTTGACTAGTTAGAGGGAGATCTGATCAGAGAGATAAATCTGATAGCTGTTTCTTTAGGTTTAATTGAGCTGTTCAAAGGAAACTATGAAGAACTGTAAAGACACAAAGATCAGCAGGCCAAAGAAAGAACTATTTATGAAGAAGAAAAAAGGCAGGAAAAAAAGAGTAAAACAGAGAGAGAGCAAGGTGAATCGTGTCCAATACCCTGGGTTGAGTACACTAAGCCCACAGTGTCGAGAGGTCATTGACAACCTTAGCAAGAGCAGTTTTAGTGGAATGGTGAGGGCAGAAGTCCGATGGCAGCGGGCTGAGAAGGGAGTGGGAGTTACAGAAGAGATGGCAATGACCACAGAAAGTTCTTCCAAAGAGTTGAAGCTAGAAAGAGACATGAGGTCCAGGGACTTTTTAAAATTGTGGTGAAATATACGACACAGAAAAATTTACCCCCCCAACCATTTCTAAGTATACAGTTCAATAGTGCTAAGTATATCCATATTGCTGTGAGACAGAACTAGTTCCTCTTGCAAAACAGAAAAGCTGCACCCACTGAAAACGACTTCCCATTTCCCCCTCCCCCCCAACCCCTGGCAACGACCACCTATCTGATTCTATGAGTTTGACTCCTTTAGATACCTCATATAAGTGCAATGATATAGTATTTGTCTTTTTGTGACTGGCTTATTTCACTTAGTATAATGTCCTCAAGGTTCATCCATGTTGTTGCCAGGGGACAGTATTGCCTTTGTTTTTAAGACTGAATAATATTCCATTGTGTATATATATATATATATATATATACACACACACACACACACACACACACACACACACACACACCACATTTTGTTTATCCATTCACCCGTCGATGAGTATTTGGGTTGCTTCCACCTTTTGGCTATCATGAGTAATGTTGCTATGAACATGGGTGTGAAAATAGCACTTTGACACCCTGTTTTCAATTCTTTGGGATTTACACCCAGAAGTGAGACTATATTTTTTAATTTTCTGAGGAAGCTCAGGGACTTTTTTAAATTATTATTTTAGGTTTAGAGAGACTTAAATGTGCTTGCTGGGGAATTGGCCTTATAGAAAAGACTTTCCTGGAGGGTGAGCTGGGTGTATGTCCAGAGAAACTGAATGAAGACAGGTAGCAGAAAGAGGAAATCGAGGTGTTCCCTCCAGAAGCGTTCTGTTTTCTCTATGAAGCATGAGAAGGCAGCTGAGAGCAAGAGGGAATGTGTTAAAAGTCTTGTCCTGAGAAGAATTTCTTAGAAGTCCTGCACAGCAGCTCAGAGGAAAGGGAGAACCGATCTAAAGGAGATGGAGGGACGTTTTCAGGGAATAGCTAAAACTAGAGGACATGATTCTGCAAGGATAGCAGTCTGTACGTAACCCAGAGGTTTGAATGTAAGATGGGTCATCCGCATGGATGCTGGACGTTAGTGAATGTGGAGGCCTGACCAGGAGGTCAGTAGACAACAGTAAAGTGGAAGGGTAGGCTCACGATGATGGCCAAATCTGTACATAACAACCGAATAGGAATAGAATCTTAAGAAACACAACTGACCTTTTACCTGAGAAAGCACTTACATAATTTGCTTTATCTAATACTTTGGGCACATTACTTGCCTTTAAATTTAAAAAAACTTATTATTATTATTATGTATACTATGCACATGGTTTGTTAGAATTATTTTACTTTTTTTTTAACCAGGGAACTTCTCGCTGCTCAAATATTCACAGCCTTAGATACTCTCACGGAGCAGGAATTGGGGTCCTCACAAGATTGGAAGATCTGTACCCTCAAACAGCAGGAGACAAAACTGTCATCCAGAGCCTTTCCCATTGCCAGGCCAGGCAGAGCTATCAAAATAAGCATCGGCCTTTGCACTCACACCTATTGTTTCAGATGGACTCGAGGCAGCTGGCTATTAAAATAAGGGAAAGAGGAGTGGGCCAGGAACAAAAGATAGTACCTAAGAGGGGAGAGTTGGTGGACTTTAAGAACTATATTGAAGAGGGTTGCCTGAGTGGCTCAGTCATTAAGCGTCTGCCTTCAGGTCAGGTCATGATCCCAGGGTCCTGGGATCGAGCCCCGCATCGGGCTCCCTACTCAGCGGGAAGCCTGCTTCTCCCTCTCCCACTCCCCCTGCTTGTGTTCCCTCTCTCGCTGTGTCTCTGTCAAATAAATAAATAAAATCTTTAAAAAGAAAAAAAAAAGAACTATATTGAAGAAAGACCTTTTGGTGTGGGGTAAGAAAAATGGAGATGGAAGTTCAACTGGGATGATTCTCTTTTCTGGAAGGGCACCATTGAGTTGACCTTCAGCTTCCTTCTAAGACAGGTAATGTGGACATGCCATGGGTAGAGCCAAAGGCATCACCAGTCCTGATTAAGGTGCTGAGGTATCGGTAATGCCAGGGATGACAGGGGTGTGGAGGAAATGAAAGCTATAATTGCTGGAGCTACGGTGCCATAGGGTAGGAAGAAGGCATCTTACCTGTAAGGAAAGCATCTTCGGTTTTCAAATATGTTTGTCATTGGCAAGGCAGTTGGGTGAGTGCTGCTATTTGCAGGTGGTAAAGCCATGTAGAAACTCCTTAAAAATATGGATCATGTGGTCTTGGTGGCTGTCGGACTAGATGGGAAGACAAACTCGAAGGACCTTGCAACTGGTCATTAAAAGTTGGGAGGAAAAATAGGAGTATGGTCAGAAACCATGTAAGTTAGTCTACCGTGAAAATATAAAATCTGGATAATAAAAGTGTTTTCTGTGATAGGTGTGGTTCATAATACCCACAGGGGTTGACTCATCTTATAGTAAGTGTGTTTCATGCCAAGACAGGATGTTAGAGATGACATCTTGAGTGACTGTGTCCACAGGGTGTGTTCTATGGTCAGGAGGGAGTGCAACAGTGACCCCAGGATGCTGTCCCAGATTGGAACTTGTCCCAGAAACCTAACTGTAACACAGCCTCAAAATACATAAAGCAAAAATTGAAAGAATTACAAGCAGAAATGGACAAATCCAGTAAAATAGTGGAATATTTTAACATGTCTCTCAGCAGTTGACTGTTCAAACAGCCAACAACTTAATAAGAATTTAGTAGAAGTTTTGAACATGTGAACAGACTTGACTTAATGGATAAATTCTGAGCCCTGAACCCAACAATTCTGTAATACACGTTACTGTCAAACATCTGTGCAACCGGTATAATAAATGTATTGTTGGGGGTGCCTGGGTGGTGGCTCAGTCCATTCAGCATCTGACTTTGGCTCAGGTCATGATCTCAGGGTCCTAGAATGGAGCCCCGCATCGGGCTCCACACTCAGCGGGGAGTCTGCTTCTCTCTCTCCCTCTCCCTCTTCCCCTCTCCCTGCTCATGCCCCCCCCAAATAAATAAAGTCTTAAATAAATAAAGTCTTAAACAAATAAATATATTAACATGTGGCAAAGTGCATCTCATTAAAAAAAAAAAAAAAGGAACGAAGAGTCCAATTCATGCAGACGGGCTAGAAGCCATAAATGGTATGAGGTAGGGTGTCCTGGGACAATGAGGTCACTGAGATATGAAACAGGAATCGAGCAGCTAAATAGGCATATAGTATTCAGGGGTGTGGTTCTCATGGACAGGGGTGTGGTTCTCATGGACTGTTTGGCTATTGGACTAAAGACAGGAAAGCAAATTCGACTGACCTCGAAACTTGTGACTAAAAGTTGAGAGGGGAAAAAAACAAAAACAAAAAAAAAAACAACCGGGGCTGTGGTCAGAAATCACGTGAGAGAGTGTTCCGTGAAAACAGAAAACCTGATTTACAAAATGTAGCAAGGGCCAGGTAAAAGAGATGGTTGGTGCCATCTTGCTGAAGCTGTCGCATGTGAGTGGGGTGATCATATTCCAGGGCTGTTTTGTGGTCGGGAGGAAGTACACCGGCCCCTTAAGATGCCATCCTGGCCATCTGACACAGTTGTTACAGGAGGTGACGCCCAAGGCACTGCGTTCCTTTTGTTCCTTTTGACACAGGGACTCACAAGCCCCTGAAAATCTTGCTCTGTCTTGGGTTGCAGTGGCCAGGAAGGGTTGACATCGTGACATCGACACCACCACTACCTCTCCCTCACTGAAACACAGGTGCAACCATTCACTAGCCTCCATAAGTCCCTCTCAGCTTTGTGTCACGTCCACAGTCTCACCTCCATCCTGCCCCCTTACCATCAAAAGTAGCTCTAGTGTTCCCAGGGTTGCTGTGATAAGATAGTGCTGCGAGGCTGGCCATGGACTCCAGCTACTGCTCTTTTGTTGCTGATGAACAGATTTGCTTCTCAGGAAGGAAAACTCAAGAAACACCATGTAATATCCATAATACCAATCAGTGATAAACTTGGACCTTGAATCAAGTCTTAATTCCTCCATCTACTGTTTTTGTACAGGGTCCCTCTCCCTCCCCCTCTCCCTCCCTCCCTCTTTCTCTTTTTCAAATATTAAATGAAGCAGCATACTCAACTTGTAGCGTTATTCTGAGGTGAATGATGTAGTGTGAAACCTAATTTAGAAAAGCTGCTCAGTTCATGAAAACTATGATTTATTTACTATTAATCAGTAGCTGTATGAAGAAAGGAGGGGCTGCTCCCTGCTGCCACCGGCAGCACAACTTAAAGTCAGAAGGCCTGCACGATCCCTGAATACTATACCAGGGACCAAGAGACAATTCAGGCTCCTTGTCCAGAAACAACAACAACAAGAAGAAGGGACAAACTGAAAGTGAAGCCGACACATCAGCAGATGTTTGATCATTCTACCCTAAAGAAACTCTGGCTAATTTGATTGAGTTCTGAGTCTGTTTTGCAGTAGTTGACCAACCACCTATGAGACTAGCCAAGACTGGAACTAAATCGGGAAGAATTCTTGCAGCTGCGTGGAAGGGACCAAGAGTGAAGGAGAGTAACCTCTGTGACGACGCACCCCGAGACCTCTCCCGTTCATCGTGCTTGCACCACCATTTTCTGAACATGGGTCCCATGAAGAGGCATGATTCTCCAATGCACATGCTCAGAAAGGAGGACACCTCCCTTTGTCCCTATGTGCAGTCAGGATATTCCATTCCACCCTCCATACCCCTTGACATGCTGACCCTCTTTGTCTTCCTAATTTTTTACAGGCAGTAGATACCTCATGAAATTTTTCATTCAATCTCCAGGATTTGTTGATAACCTACTCAGAGGTGTGCCCATATGTGGCTAAGCCCTAGGGATATAAGAGTGAATAATGCAGGGTGCCTTCTCACAAGGCACTCATCCTAGTGAGAGATATGGTTACAGGGAAACTGATCACTAAAAAAAAAAAAAGATAGTAGTGATTGGAATGATAGAGATTCCATGGAGTAATACAGCGGCTGACCTGTATTAGAGGGGTTCCATGGTTATTTGTTGGATGAATGGATCGATAACAATACATCCAGGGCATTATGGGAAGACAGAGAAGGGTTCTAAGCTATCCTTGGGGGATGGTGGAATCAGCTCAACTGAAGTGAACACATTTGGGGCTAAGTTCCGAGCTTCTCCTTTTTTTATTATTATTTTTTAATTAATTATTTTTTTAAGATCTTATTTATTTGACAGAGAGAGACACAGCGAGAGAGGGAACACAAGCAGAGGGAGTGGGAGAGGGAGAAGCAGGCTTCCCGTGGAGCAGGGAGCCCCATGTGGGGCTCGATCCCAGGACCCTGGGATCATGACCCCAGCCGAAGGCAGACGCTTAACAACTGAACCACACAGGCGCCCCACGTTGGGAGCTTCTGATGCATTAAGTTTCCAAGAAAATTCTGGGAATGTTGATTTAATATTGTTCATGAATAAGGGTAAAGAAATAATCATTCTGTGAACTGCAGAATCTGGATCACATGGGACTCAGACTGCCCCATACCAGTCAGTGTGTGTGTGTGTGTGTGTGCGCGTGCGTGCGTGTGTGTGCGTGTGTGTGTGCGCGCACGTGTGTGTGTGTGTGTCTGTGAGTAGATGTTTAAGAGAGAAGGCGCCTCCCTTCAAAGGGATTTGAAATCAGGTCAGATGTAAAAATCACCTCCTCCTTGGAAATTACCAACCTTATTCCCCTCTTCAGTCTCAGGGCCATGATGGTTTGTGCTTAATGTATGTCATCTTGTATTTCAGAGGCACCTGAATTTTCTTATCTGTGTGACCTTAGGCAGGTTTCTAAAGCTCACAGCGCCTTGGTTTCCTCACTTCAAAAGTGGAGCCAAACTATGGAGAGAGCCAAGACGTCCATCAACAGATGAATGGATAAAGAAGATGTGGTATATATATATACAATGAAATATTATCCAGCCATCAAAAAAAAAAAAAAAAAACCCGAAATCTTGTCATTTGCAACAACGTGTGGATGGAACTCGAGGGTATTATGCTGAGCGAAATAAGTCAATCAGAGAAAGACATGTATCATATGATCTCACTGATATGAGGAATTCTTAATCTCAGGAAACAAACTGAGGGATTCTGGAGTGGTGGGGGGGGAGGGATGGGGTAGCTGGGTGATGGACATTGGGGAGGGTATGTGCTATGGTGAGCGCTGTGAATTGTGTAAGACTGATGAATCACAGACCTGTACCTCTGAAACAATACATTGTATGTTAAAGAAGAAGAAGAAGAAGAAGAAGAAGAAGAAGAAGAAGAAGAAGAAGAAGAAGAAGAGGAAGAAGAAGAAGAAGAAGAAGAAGAAGAAGAAGAAGAAGAAGAAGAAGAAGAAGAAGAAGAAGAAGAAGAAGAAGAAGAAGAAGAAGAAGAAGTAGAAGAAGAAGTAGAAGAAAAAGAAGAAGAAGAAGAAGAAGAAGAAG
>NC_058419.1:81913065-81925168 GCF_002201575.2 Neomonachus schauinslandi
AGAAGAAGAAGAAGAAGAAGAAGAAGAAGAAGAAGAAGAAGAAGAAGTAGAAAAAGAAGAAGAAGAAGAAGAAGGAGAAGAAGGAGAAGAAGAAGAAGGAGAAGAAGGAGAAGAAGGAGAAGAAGAAGAAGGAGAAATAGTAGGAAGGGAAAAATGAAGAGGGGGAAATCGGAGGAGGAGATGAACCATGAGAGACTATGGACTCTGAGAAACAAACTGAGGGTTCTAGGGGGGAGGGGGGGTGGGGGGATGGGTTAGCCTGGTGGTGGGTATTAAAGAGGGCACGTATTGAATGAAGCACTGGGTGTTATACGCAAACAATGAATCATGGAACACTACCTCAAAAACTAATGATGTAATGTATGGTGATTGACACAACATAATAAAATTAAATTTAAAAAAGTGGAGGTAATAGTCACACTTGCCTCGCTTGGTTGTTTTGATGATGGCATTACATAATGAGTGAACATAGGAACTCTTAGCACAAGGCCTGGAGCCTAGTAAATGCTCAGTAAATTCTTAATCATTCAGAATGCCATGGACTTTCCAGACATAGCTCAGACTGACGCTCTGAGATTCTTTTTCTTTTTTTTTTTTTTCCTCGGCAAAGTTTCCTTTGTTCCACACCTGCTACCAGAGAGGGAAGCCTGGGGCAATGAAGGGGAGAAACAGGCACAAGTTAGGCATGGTACTTGTGGGTCTAGCTGCAACTTCCTGGTGCTACGGCGAACTAGGGCTGTCACATTGGTTGGGCGTAGACCCCAGTCATGCCTGTCTTGCTGCAGTGGGTCATAACTTTTCCTCTAGGGAAGCTCTGAAAGCTTCACTAAGCAAGCACAATACCAGAATGTTATCATCAGGACTTTGGGCTTTAGAGGCAGCAGCCATGGGTTTCAAAAAGAAAACTGAACTAAGCCCATGGCTGGTCTCTATACATAGTCACTTTTTTCTCTTTCCCTTCTTTCCTTCCTTTGTCTGTATCCTCTGTGTGTGTGTCTCTGTCTCTCTGTTTCTCTCTCCCTCCTCCCTCCCTCTCTCTGCTCCTCTACCTCTGCTCCTTCTTTCCTTTTTTGCTTTCTTATAATCACAGAACATTTTTTTATAGAAACATAAAACAGTTTCTTTTTTTTTTAAGGTTTTATTTATTTATTTGAGAGAGAGAGAATGAGAGACAGAGAGCACGAGAGGGAGGAGGGTCAGAGGGAGAAGCAGACTCCCTGCCGAGCAGGGAGCCCGACGCGGGACTTGATCCCGGGACTCCAGGATCATGACCTGAGCCGAAGGCAGTCGCTTAACCAACTGAGCCACCCAGGCGCCCCATAAAACAGTTTCTAGTGGTATTACCACTTGATAATCCAAGCCCCATCTCTAAATTTTCTCAGCTAGAAATGTGGTAAAGTTTTTGTTTCAGTTTGTGTGTGTGTGTGTGTGTGTTTCCCTAAATGATCAGAACAATTTGGTCATTTAGGACTTGGATCAATTCTTTACTCAGAGCCCTCTGAAGCCTGCCCCATGCCCATGTTTCAGATCTCCTTTGTCATTCCATTTCATTCCATTCCATTCCATTCTTGGGTGAGGATAAGGAATCTTATGTCAGGATATACCATCAAGCCTGTCCATGCCCAAGCCTGGTGATAACCTCGGTGGCCATCACACACCCTGGCTGGAGCGGCTGAATACGTTGATGCAGAGCTTGCTAGGAGTTCTGGAGCATCCAGAGAAGAGGCAGGGATGAGATTGGTGATGAGCCTGTTCTGCTGACCTGGTGTTAACCCTGTTTTTATTCAGCCACATCTACAAAAGATTCTGGGGCTCTGGACCCAGGTATCACCAGCAGATTTCTCTGAGAGTGGCTCCTGTGGGGCTTGCTGGCACAGGGGCATCCTGTGGTCTGACCACAGGCCCACCAGTTGCACATGGTGGTCACCCACCATGAAAGGGAGCCGTTTGGCCTGTGCTGAGTGATTGGCACTGCTTCATAACTCTTATTATGGAAACAACTCTTTCAGTTTTTACTCTCAGCCCCTCATTGGATTCCTAGCTGATCCCATGGGAACTGGGCCAGGGGACAAACCTGAGTAAGGCATAGCACCACTTCCCTCAAACAGCCACAGTGCTGTTAGTGGCCCAGGCCGGACTTCCTGGTTCTCTCTTCCTTAGGATGTCATTTCCTAGTATCCTTTTCCGTCCCTAAACCAAATAGTCCTCTGATAGAAAAAGAAATGATATCTCACTGTGACTAAATTTCTTTTTTTTGTTGTTTTTATTGCCTAACCGAAAAACAGACTCTTTTTTTTTTTTTTTAAAGATTTTTATTTATTTATTCATGAGAGACAGAGGCAGAGGGAGAAGCAGGCTCCCAAGGAGCAGAGAGCCCGATGCGGGACTCGATCCCAGGACCCTGGGATCATGACCTGAGCCGAAGGCAGACGCCCAACCATCTGAGCCACCCAGGCGCCCTGAAAAACAGACTCTTAACTGTAAAGAACAAGCTGATGGTTACCAGAAGGGAGGTGGGGGGTGTGGGGGTGGGTGGGTTAAATGAGTGATGGGTATTAACGAGGGCACTTGTTGTGATGAGCACTGGGTGTTGTATGAGAGGGTTGAACCACAATATTGGACACCTGAAACTAGTATTACACTGCATGTCCACTCACCGGAATTTAAATAAAAACTTTAAAAAAATAAATAATTTAAAAAAATTTTTTTTTTTTTTTATTGCCTGACTAATGTTGGGGTAAGTGTCTTTTTCCCATGAAGGATGGGTGTGTGGGCAGGGGGCAGGAAGGCCATTTCTGCAGATCTTCACACGTGCTCAGCAATGTCTGGAGTGCAGCAGGGGACACCACTGAATCTCATGGTAGTGGGTTACAGTCTACATTATCTTACTCCCATAGGAAAGAGACCAGTGGGGAGTAAATTAAGAACAAAGAGTGGTTATACATTGGTTGTGGAATTATGGTTGATCTTTTAATTCATTCTGCTAACTCTCCCCAACTTTCCAAGTTTTCTCTGGTGAGGATGTCAAGTCCACATGGTGGGTTCAACACAAGAACAAGATCTGGAAGGAAGGGCTGGCACTGCTGGTCAGAGAAGACTGAGTGAACTAGCTCCAGAGGCATTGCCTGAGGCCATTCCCTGAGGTGAAAGGAAGCAAGAGAGAGAAACCTCTGGGCCTTGACCCTGAACCGTCACGTAATAATTCATGACCCTCAAACTATTTGTGCCCCACTGGCTTTCCTGT
Organism: Neomonachus schauinslandi; assembly: GCF_002201575.2. NCBI lineage: Eukaryota > Metazoa > Chordata > Mammalia > Carnivora > Phocidae > Neomonachus > Neomonachus schauinslandi. The sequence continues at coordinate 81,916,310 of NC_058419.1, forward strand.
GCACCTCCAAATTGATGAAATCCCATACCATGGATTTCCAGAGGCCTGGATTTCCAAGGATTCGCTCATTAGAATGTTTTGACCTATTGGAAGTGCCACAGTGCCATTGAAAGTCTAGCCTCCCTCTCTCTCTCTCTCTTTTTTTTAAGATTTTATTTATTTATTTGACAGAGACAGAGACAGCGACAGCGGGAACACAAGCAGGGGGAGTGGGAGAGGGAGAAGCAGGCTTCCCGCCGAGCAGGGAGCCCGATGCGGGGCTCGATCCCAGGACTCTGGGATCATGACCTGAGCCGAAGGCAGCCGCTTAACAAGACTGAGCCACCCAGGTGCCCCGAAAGTCTAGCCTCTCTTGTATTGCATATACTCCACTTCCCCATCCTGGGTTAGCAGTGCACGTTGTGGGAAATTATCCAAGTAGGGAGGGGACGGTCGTACCGGATGGGCTGGAGGAGGGAGCCTTGGAAGTTCGGTGGATTCACATGGACAGAAAAAGCCAGAGATAAATGACCATAAGGATGATGATTGTTGTTTTCTAGTGAGGCCCCAGTAAATAGGCTCAGAGTTTCTCTTTCTGGCAGGCAATGTGGATGCGCTAAGATGGAAGGTAGTTGTCATCACCAATCTAACGGTCTCGGTGGTGGCTGGTGACCGTATTTCTTCTCAGAGGGTGAGCTGTAGAACAAGAATTTAGCATTGACCAGACAGGTACACCAGCGACGCTATTGGTGGAAAGTGTAGCGATCTATCTATATCTATATCTATATCTTCTATATATATAACGTGTATATATATATATACACGTTAAAGCACGTGTGAAGATCTGCAGAAATCCATAACATGTAATTTAGATATAGATAGATATATAGGATATGACTGACAGATAAGCTCCATTCACATGTTGGCATGAACAAGGCATAAGCAGGCTTGGAGAGCCATCATGCTTCGCCATCAAAAGCTGGGTTAAAAAAAAAAAAAAGTCTACGGCTGTGGTCACACATCATGGGGTTCAATCACCCCAGAAACAGAAGATTTTATTAAAAGCATAAGCTGGCTCCAGTTTGACTAGGGTAGAGTGAGTGAAGGGAAGAGGAGGCCAGAGAGTTAGCCAGGAATTAAATCTGGTAGAGTCTTTCCAGGCCAAGGACTGGGCTTTTACTCTGGGTGAGATCAGAAGCCATTGGCAGGCTTTGAGCTGAGGAATCACACAGCTTACAAAGTACATCAATGCCAAAGAAAATCAGAGTTTTAATAGATATATTGGGTGAGGAAATCAAGGCCAAATTAAAATGTGAAAGTCTAATCAGATGACTGATCTGAACACAAAGCACATGCCATGAGGTCCTACACATTTACTGCCAGTTGGCCGGAGATGTCGATCTACGTTTTCAAGCTGCCTAAATGGAAAGAGGGAACCGTGATCGCCAGCAGGAGTCACGGTATCCCTGAGGTCAAACCTGCATGACCGCACAGAAGGAATGACCATGCTTTTCCCTGAGGTAGGTTTCTCCCATAAGTCATCCTAGGGAGGTTGCTGTGTAATGAGTGAACTTCCTCTTCAACATTTTCCTAACACCAGGTACAACAACGACATTCATGGAGATATTTTTTACAACACTCTCAGGGTGGGTACAGTTGAGCAAAAGTAGTTTGTTTCCTTACCCTCACCACCACTACCAAACTGTTTGTGAACACTGTTCATTTATTCATGAGTGCCCTACTGTGTTTGCTTCGCTTGTCTGTTCCGCCGTTCGGTGCGCCATTTATCATCTGCTTCTGTTCCTTAGAGTTATTTACCCTTTGCCTGTTACGTGTGTTGGAAATATTTTTCTTTGTCTTGGGATTTCGTTGATGATGGTGCAACCATGAGGGGAAACTGAGGGAAACATAATTTTGTGGGGGACATTAACATCTCCCTCTCGTTGTTCCCCGGATTAAAAAAAAAATTGAGTAAACGCGGAGGATGTTGGTAATAGATATTTACTCGTGCAACAAACATTCATTGAGCACCTCCTCCATGCCAGTCACTCTTGAGACAAATCAGTGAACAATCAGACACACATACTAAACAACAGCAACAACCACCACCCTGGCTTTGAAGAGCTTGCCTTCTAGTGGGCAGAGACGAGCAGACAATCATAATAAGGAAGTAAATTACATAACGTGTTGAAAGAACAAAATAAGACAAGGTAAAGGGGAATTGTATGTGTGGTGGGGAGGGGCATTTGAAATAGGATGTTTAGGGGTAAGCCACACTGAAAGGTGACATTTAATCAAAGACATAAAAGAGATGAAGGAAGGAGTCATGCAGACATCTGGGGGAAAGGATGCTCCAGGCTGAAAGAACAGATAGATGGTGCCCAAGCCGCTTCTTTAGGAGCAGTAAGAAGGTCACTGTGGCCAAAGGGGAATGAGAAAGGAGGAGAGTACTACGAGATAAGGTAAGAGAGGTAACTAGTGGACACATCACGTATGGCCTTGTAGGCAATTCTAAGGACTCTTACTCTACCCTGAGGGCAATGAAAGCTGTTGGTTTTAAGCAGAGGCATTATATGATCTGATTATATGTTGTAATAGCATTATTCTGGCTGCCGGATTGACTATCAGTGGGCCAGTTTGGAGGGGGGTGGCGGGTGGCGGGCGGGAGGGTAAAGCAGAGAAAGAAGTCAGGAAACAGTTTCAGTATGCTGCGTTGGGGGTGGGGGGGTGCGGCGCGGGGACCGATGGCGGCTTGTCACAGGATGTTAGCAGTGGAGGTGGTGAGAAGTGGTCAGATTCCGGGCATATTTTGTTCCAAAGACCTCACGGGCTCTCCTGACAGGTTGAAAATGAGGGGTGAGTCCAGCAGCATAGTGAGGGATCACTCTCAAGTCTATGGCACAACAACTGATTGAATAGAGTTGCCATTACCCTGCAATGGAAAATACCGCAGCTGAAGAAGGTTCATGGGGGAAGATGGGGGAGCTCAATTTTGGACTTGTTGATTCGGGTTGACTCCTATTGCAGTGTTCTCAATGAACTAGAAAGGGAGGTCATCAGCTCAGAGTGAGGATGGGAGAGGCAGTGTTGGAGGTTTGAAGAGAGAAAATAAGTTGTGAAATAGAAGGGTGGATGGGGATGGGGGCATGAGAAAAATAAGTAGCTTGAGCATTGGAACTAAGTATCTTGTGGAAAGGTGTTTTAGTTTAACTAGCGGCACTGGGTGTTCAAGATCAGACAATGTTCACTCTTTATGATCCAGTCAGAAAACTGTAGCTCTTGCTGGCCTTCTGGCCTGTGAATACACGTTTGCTCTGGCTGGAGAGGGTGGTAGGGATAGGCCTGAGTGAAGAAATCAGTTATCTGTGTTTACACTTACTTCCTCAGTTGCGCTGAAGAAGCAGAGATGGGCCCAAGACATGCTAGAACACATTTCTCCTGGACTCCGAGCTTATGCAAGACTGCACTTTGAGGTTTGCTTGCAGAGAAAGAGCTCACACCATTAGGCAATTTGTCCCAAATCTGAAAGCGAGAGACAAGTAGGAAAGGGCATTCAGAGGATGAAGAAGGAAACCAGTAAGCCCCACCATCTTATACCAGTGGGGGATAAGTAGGGACTGGCTTATGAACAAGTTTCAAAGCCCTGCCGGCCTGCTTGGTCCAAACTGCTGTATGAATATTTACAGATCCTACAAAGTGCTCCGTTTGAGACCCTGATGCCGGTATGGAGGGACTAAGAGCCATGCTACAACTAGAAGAGGGAAGACTTCTCTAAGTACCTCCCTAAGTTTAAGCATGTCAGAGAACAGGAATGTATATACCCTTTCCCCAAGTTGGAACTTCTTCTTCTAAACCAGACAAACACAGAAATTCTCCTGTTTTACGTATGCATATATACACACATATTAAATATAACATATCACATATATTATAATTACATTAATTATTATATCATCATTTTGCATATATTACACATTATGTATTACATATGTTCTGTTATATGATTATATTAACTATATTATATTATTATGTATAATTATATATTATACTATTATATTTAAATATTCTATATTAATGTTATATGATTGATATAAATACATAAAATTTATAGATTTGTGTGTATGTCTCGACACACACATGTATATGCGCACATACATATACTTGTATCTATACACATATATATATATGTGGAGATCTATCTATCTATCTATCTATCTATCTATCTATGGAATGGATTTTTCTTCCAGATGAGACCTCCCTCAGATCTTCTTACTTACGGGTTCGCTGATGGCAAATCAGATGCAAGGGAGGGTGGAAATACTGGCTGAAATAAACTTAAACTTGGGCCTATAAGCAAACCCCACACAAAGCGTTTTCAGACAAATGAAAACTCAAGGGAGGCCATAAGGCCATTTGACTCACTGTCTACCCAATTTTCCGAGGAATTAGAAGTTGTGGCTGCAAAGTAGCCGGCAAAAGGGCCTCCCCGTGCCCCCTCCACCACCAACCTATACTGAAGCCGGGTACCTGGGTCCACGGGTCTTAGAGGGGCAGCCTTCCCCACCAGTTCCCCAAGGGTTGGAAGACTGTATCTAGGACCACATTACTGCTGGTCAGCCGACCCTCTGGCTCCATGTAGTTAGTACACCAGGCAATGTTCTCCTTCATTTCACCACCAGATGGAGATACTCTGCCTCCCTTTTCCCTGAATTCCATACGCCAGGGAGGCTGGACATTCCACCACAGTTCTGAGTCCTCCCCTTTGAGCTCCTGGCAGGGAGCACGGGAGAATTACACAGAGGCTTCTCTCTGTCTGCGCTGCTGTGAGCTACAGCGGTGGTCGGCCATCTCCATGGCCCTTTTTATTTTCCTGAACTTCATGGAGAAATTGATGAGTACCAGGTGGCCCGCCTGAGTTTCCTGTGGTTTCCGGCTTTCTGGAGTTGCACAAGCACCGTGCTTCCTAGTCACCCTTGCCATCGGCCCTCCCCAAAGCAGAGATTCGTGTAGCCACTGAAACTCGGTGAGGATAAGTCAATAGCTGATAATTAGCGGGATATATCCTGGTGGTGGTGACTACAAGAGCTATTGTTTGGGATACGGGTTACCACCCGCCCCCCGCCTCCATAATCTACAGAGGCCTTAAAGGGCTGGAACCTACAAAAGCAAAGTTCTGGAAACACTTTGGCCAGGAGGGCCGGGCATTTAAGGAGCAGCATCCCACACCCCTGTACTATCTACCTGGCCCCAAATAAGGATATGCTGCAGGTATACCACCTCCTCTAGGTGCCCACGTTACTCGTCAACTTTTCCATGAAGTTCAGGAAAAGAAAAAGGGCCATGGAGATGCCTGGGCATCCTCTGCATTCAACAACACCCATTCAACATCCTCCTACCCCCAACCCAGTCACTGGTCACATACAATTTGTTTTCTCCTTGTCCTCATTTCCCATAAATGTAAGGAACACACCCCAGACCTCTTACATAGTGAACAGGTAGCTTCCTGGCGAGCAGTCCTACCTGCCAAAGAAACCAGCAATGTGTGCTCTTTAATAGTAGTTTAGTCATCGGGCATGTGCCGTATTTTACACACGTGCGTCAGAATCACCTGAAAGGTGATTTATGCCACAGATGGCTGGGCCCTGACCCCAGAGTTTCTGATTCAGTAGGTCTGGGGCAGGGCCTGAGGCCTTGCATTTCTAACGCATGCCCAGGTGAGGCCGATGCTGTTGTTTTGGGGGCCACACTTTCAGAAAAAACTGGACTAGAGACAAAGCTGGATCGAAACCATGGCTGATTTGTTTAATCTCAGGTAGGCCACCTAAACTAAGCCTTAGTTTCCTCATATATAAAATGGAAATAGAGTACCAGCGTTTCCATGTTACTGTTAAGATTCAACGAGGGAATATGGAGAAGGCCCTTGGCATGGGGCCCAGCCCATGGTAAACCCTGAACGGATGTAGGAAATTATTATTACTGTTGTTGTTCTTGTTGTTGATCAGAACATACCATGGCAGACATTTGGTCCTCTTCTAACCTCCTTTCCCCCCCTGTCTCTGCAAGGAATTCTGTCCCCAAAATAACGGAGCTAAATTATATGCAGAATATGGATGATCCTAAATCTCAGTACTCAGAACATAGAGGACGAATCCTGTCATGGCCGGTATTGGGAGAAAAGGCAGGTGCTGATCACGGAAAGAACCGAAGATCATAGTCACCCGCCACCCATCATCCAACACAACAGGGCAAAGACTTGCTGCTACCCTGGCCTAAAACCAGCTGGTGTCCTGGATATTCCCACTCAACACAAGTGTGTAGTTGCCCTCTAACAGGGCATCAGGTACTCTTTTCAGTATCTCCCGCACACTAAAGCAACCTGTGCCCCCCCCCCCCCACGCCCACCTAGTCAGGCCATTCACTTTGCTTTGTCTATTTACAAGTTCTTTTGCCTCAGATCCAATTTTCTCAGGCAGAGGCCCTCCGGGATATTTGGACAAACTCTGGAACTCATTGTGGCCATTCTTTCTGAAGGCCTATTTTTTAGAAATTCCTTTCACTGTGCACCTCACCTCCGCAAAGGGGAGAACCTCAGCCAGTCAACGATCTGCAGCTTTTCAACTCCCCTCTTTCCTCCAGACCCAGAATAACTGAGGGGATCCTATTGCTGTCTACCACAGAATACGCACTCATTCACTCATTCAAGTTGTGATGCTCTTGTCAACATGGTTTCACCTTCCTGCTGAACCACAGGATCCCTTAAAATATCACAGCCATAGTCACGTGTGCCGAGTCTATAAAGCCTCCAAAACTACGTAGGACCTACTGTACCATGGGCCCATTCCAAACTCTTGTCTGGAATTAAAATTCCACTGGCATTCCACTGATAGGACTGCAAGTCCCTGACTTACTCCTCCATTACAGCAAAGCAAAGCCCCGTAAGTGACCTAATCTGGAAGGATAAGATCCCAGGACCCGCAGAGAAAGGAGACCAGAAGGGAAGGCAAACCACAAAGAGGAAGGGAACCAGGCTTCTCCACCCTCTGTACGCTTTGGGGTTCACTGGAAAGAGGTCTTTAACCTAAACACTCAAGGGCCTAACCCAGCAGCTTTTGTTGTCCATGCTCTAGAGCCAGCACTTCCTGGTCCTGATCTACCGAGCCCTTCTATCAGCATTTTCTATTCTAGGAGCTACTGCAGGGAATGAAGCAGCAAACATTATCTATATTTTGTGTTAATCTAAGCCTCTGTATTAATAAGGCATGAAACAATGTGAAACCAAGAAGCTTTTATCCTTATCAATGTCATCAAAGCCATACAGGACCACTCCCGATGTCCTCAACTGTCATTTCTTTGAAGAAGCCAAATCTGACCACTCAGTGAAAGTGGGTACACATCCACCGCATTTCTTTATGTCTTATCACCCCGTCTTATTTTCTGTCACTTACCACTATCTGAAATTGACTCAGTAATTTGTTTATTTTTCTGTCTCCACCCACTAGAAGGAACGGTCTCTGAGAACAGGGCCCCCGTATTCTTAAGTGTCTTTGGGTCCCCAGGGTCTAAAACTGTGTCTGGTACTTAACGGGTGTCCAATGAATATTTCATGAATGACTGGATGGGTCGGTGGACAGACGGACAGACACACACACTCACGGACGACGCCCTTAAAAGGGGATCCAGGGCTAGTTGGCTTTCCCTTTCTCCCACTCAAGCACCCAGGCCCCGACCCACAAAGTAAAGGAACGGCAGAAACTTTCCGCCAAATAGCTTGAAGGCATAGACGACACAGCTGTCTTGGCAATTCCGTACACCACTAGTGCGCATGTCCACACAGGACCAAGCTCGTCCACCTTCCCATTACTCCTCTGGATGACTCTTAGAATCGGTCCGAGGACTAGCATCATCCTCCTCCTCGTTCCCAATTTTCCCAGTAATGCCCGCCACCACGGAGACCACAAGGAACTGCCCACAACATAAATGCAGGCCACGGGCACGAAAGAGTGCGCCGAATGCCGTACCACCCTAAGGCAAATGGCCACAATTCCCATCAGCCACCGCACTCCCGCCCCGGACTTCCTTGCGCTGCTGCGGCTGTGAATGTCCTCCCGGACCTTCTGCCTTCGCTCAGTGAACTTGTGGCCATTTGGTGGCAGCATCGCTCCACAATTGCGCCCAACTCCGCTGCTCCCCCGCCCTTCGTGTTCGGAAAAAAAACCGCGCCTCACAGTCGAAAATAAAATTTACTCCTCCACAGAGGCGGTTTTAGTGAACTTCCTTCTTTGCAGAGGGCTATTTTCGTAAAGCCTTGCACCTCCCGCTTCTGTCCTTAAATTTTGCTGCAACAATGAGAGGGTTAGTGGATGAAAAATTACTCAGAGGAAAAATTCAGGATAGGAAGATTCTTACCTAACTGGTCAGATAGGATTCTTGCTGAGGATGGCCAAGGCCTCAAACATCAAGGGTGCAATAGCAACTGGATCAGTTATGAAGGTTAGGGAGATTCTCACCAAATTGATTTCGCAAAATTCATGCTAAAGGCAGGCCAAAGTAGAGGCATAGTGGAAAAGCCTCGGAATAGCCTGACTATAAATTTGATGAAGCAGACTTTGTCAGTTGGACCCATGATCACACAGTATCCTGTTAATAGCCTGTCCACATGGACATGGACCACTGCATTAACCTATCATTGTTTGGCATTTAGAATTTTCCTATATCCCTGTTTCTGTTTTTTGTTTTGTTTTCAAAGCTAAAAGGAACAACTTTTCAACAGAGCTTTGTCCTTCTGTCCCATTATATCACAATCTCTTTTCTAGCAGTCTTAATCCCTTGTCAGGATTACAGGCTAACAGTAGTTTCAATGAGTGAGCAAGCCCCTTAGGA
>NC_058419.1:81925668-81986813 GCF_002201575.2 Neomonachus schauinslandi
GGCAGATGGAGGGAAGGCTCTCAAGGCTCAGTCTCCCCTCTATGAGAGGGGACAAGCGAGCTACAGCAGAGAAGTGGAGGACAGCATTTTGCCCCCATTCACGTTTGGGACTCAGAGGAGTCAGTTCACTTTGCGGGATGACCCAGCAGCCTCCTTGGGCAGAGGGATGGCTGAGGTTAGGAACTTAGCTTTCTGGAGCTGATCTTGGCTCCTGCTGTGCTGTGGGCCAGACCCCAGAGGCTGCATTCCCTGAGGGGGAAATGTGGAAAGTGGCTGAGTCCACAGCCAGGGGTTGGGGAAGGAAGCCTAAGTAGGCGAGGGACTAGGTGACCCTGCAGCTGAGCCTTGGGGCGACAGCCCTGCCCAGAGTGGGGATGGAGGCTGAGACCAAGATTCAGAGGGGTCTACAGATGCCAGCAAAGGTGAGCTGAGGCTGGCTCAGCCAGGCAGCACCAGGTCCCGACCAAGAGGAGAGCGAGGAAAATGCAAGTTTCACCAGCCACATGCATGGGTGGTGCAGGTCAGCCTCACCAGCTGGACCCGGGAGACAAGAGTCTTCCTCCCCTCAGAGACCAGGGAGCATTCGGTGAGCACCATAAGAATTTCCTAGATGCCCCCCTTCCAGCATCACCCAGGAGACGTGTAAACCACACACACACACATTCTCCTTCCCCAGCTTGGGCAAAGTAGGGAGCTGGGGTGGAAATCTTGAGAGCCTGCGCATTTATTGAACTAGATCATTCACATGATTGCATCCCACCCCCCTGACCGGATCAGCAATGATTTCACTGGGTGTTTTGCTCCGTTTCTAGCGGGTCCAGACAGTGAACAATCACGAAGATCACGTCAGCCACTGAGAAGAAATTAACCAATGTGGCCTTGTGGTCTGAGGAGCCCTAGTGAATGTGTGATCTCACCTCACCACCCCGGGCAGCTCGTCCTCCGTCCACCCTCCAATCAGTCCACGTTAGAGGAGACGGGGGCATTTCCGCCTTGTCCTCTCCTTGAACTAGGCCCATGTTTCGCATCCCGTGTAAGCGGACCCCAACGCGGAGCACAGCAGGATGAGCAGACCAGACAGACACACAGAGTGCCACCATCACTCAGGAGAGCTGTCACGGAGGGGAGCAGGTCCTTCTCCAGGCTGTCATGGCCTCCACAAGCCATGCCAGGCTCCATTCTCCTTTACAACACAAGCCCCATTTTCCAGGGTCTGAGCCATGGAGCTTGGCTTCAGAAAACGGTGTAGCAGCGTGGACTGCTGGAGAAAACCCCAGAACCGCATTTAGAAGCCACTATGCTTTCACAGGCTTCGTCGTCTCCTGGGGCCTCAGTGTTGTACAGACTGCTTTCTTTGGGGCTCTGGTCCCGTCTGCAGACATCCCAAGATTACGCCTCTCCCCCTGCATCCTCGATCATACATGGATCCCTTCCCTGCTGGCCAAAGCACATTCCCATTCTCAGGGGAGATCCTAGCAGGCAGGGAGAGGGAGGGAGAAGGGCCTGTGCGCTGGAAGGGAGTGTGGGAGTCTGCTGTCATGGCAACATCCTTCTGGTCCTCCTCACTGGGTCACTCAGCTCAGGCATCAGCCCAGCTAAAGGTCCAGGACTTGTCTCCACCTCGCTCTCTTCCTGGGAACAGATGTTGAGATTAATTAAAACAGCAACAACAACAAACAGACCAACACTGGTTACTAGGCGACTGAAGCTTCATCCATCTGACTCAAGAGAAACCGCCCCCCCCCCCCCCGCCCCCAGAAGACAAAGGAGCGGAAACTCAGACACCGGATGGATTGCGTGGGAGGCCACGCAGACAGGCAGTGGGACTGTCGGTAGGCGTGCCCGTCACAAGGGTCCCGGGCGTCGTGTGCTCGGCAGCACCCCGTGCAGCGCAGCGCCTGCGGCGTGAGGGACCCCAGGGGGACACGGGGGCGGAGACCATGAGGAGGGGATGGAGGCAGAAACCAGACCAAGGAAGGCCCGAGGGACCGCACACACCTCCTGCCGCAGGTTACCTCCCTGTTCTCTCAAGGCTTATGTGACACCTGCCATTTCAGTTCGACCCGTTTGTGCACCGCCTTAGTTCGAGCAACTCCCACGCGGTGTCAGCTTCACCAGAAGAGCTTTTCTCTCACCCTTGGGGGGGGGGGGGGGAATCGGTAGAACATAAAAGTGACCATTTCAAGCATGTTTACGTGAAGGGACAGTCGCATCAGCAAGTTCGCGCGCGCCCTTGCGCCACCTTCAGCGGCGTCCCCCACCTGCAGAGTTCTCCCTGAGCCCGAACTCTAGCTTTGTGGCCTTTAATTAAACACTCCCCAGTGCAGGTTCCCCTCCGCGCCCGCTAACGGCTGGGGCTTAGGGAAAGCCACCGAGCAGGCGACTCGGAGACGCGGACCGGCAGGCAGCGACTGAGGAGAGGCCCGGCGGCGAAGCAGAAGGGTTTCGTCCGTGGGCAGTGCGTTTTCGCAGCCCCCCCGCCCCCCGCAGGGAACCGGGCAGAGCCGGAGCCAGGCAGCCTGCCCGCGCAGGCGCAGAAAGACGGCTCCATTTTAGAGGAAACAAGCCGCTGCTGCTTTTTTCAAGCACGAAGGGCGGGGGAGGAGGACGGCAGAAAACCTGCACGGCGCACCACTGCCACCTAGCGGCCATAGAAACTGAGCGCCACACGTTGCGGAAGAAAAATCCATCTTTTCTACCATTCCCCTGGGAGGCGACGTGCAGCTCGAGGCTGTGGGAGCTACGTGGAATGCCGCCGAAGAGCAGAGGAAGCCAGGGAACGGCTCGAGAGGCCCGGCGGAATCGGCCACCGCACAACACCCTTCTCGTCGTCCTGCCCCGGAAGTTTGCCAACAGCGGCCGGAAGCCCGCGCCCGGAAGTCCCGGCACCAGGGAGGGAGAATCGTGAGCGCTGCGACCCGATTGGTGCTTTCTGGGCATGCGCACCGGAGTGGAATGACGTCGGCGCCAGGCTCTGGGCCCGGGTTCCTTAGGGGTCTGCGGACCTGTCAGAGGTACCGGGGAGACGGGGGTATCCCGGTACTGTCACCAGGTTCCCAGGAGCTCCCCCACGCCCCACGGGCGGCACCTGTACGGGTCCCCTGTTTATTGTCCCCCTCCCCACCCTAGCCAGCGAACACGCCAGTCCCGTAACACACTCGCTGTCCGCCCTCTCAGCCCTCACTCCTCCGATGCCTCCGGGCCCCCCTCAAGCCTCACGAAGATGACCCGCCGCCCCCTGGCCTCTCCGCCCCAGGGATGTTCTCCTGCTCCCCAAGCGGAGTATCGCCTTGCCCACGGACACGCCCTGGGCATCAGGAAACGCCGCGCCCCTCCCTGGCGTCCCGAGTAGCTTTCCTCTCGCTCAGCGCTCTGAACCGGATGCCCTGGTTCTCCAGCTCCCTCCCTCTAATGCCTCTACATCCACAGTATACAGCCTCTTGGGGGCCTCCAGTCCAGACCCCAGGGCCACCTCAAGGTTCACCCCCAATAACAAACACTCCCTTTTTATATGTGAGCACCAGAGCATTGATGACAAAATTTTAAAGTCTTAGTGAATTCTTTTATGTTAGTTCCATGGCCAGCAGAGAATTGCCTTTCATTTCCACTCACCCTTCCCACACTATTACAGCTCTCTTCCGGTCTGTTGCAACTGCCTACTGATTCATGGCGAGGACAGTAGCAATCAGGTGGGACTTGCCACAGCTTCCCAAACCCTGTCCTGGCATTCTCTGCCGCCCCTCTGCACACATGCTCTACAGGGCAACCAGCCCCCCTCAGCTCTGCTCAGGATCCCGCGCCTCCCAGCTTCTCAGAGACTTGGCTCCTGCAGTGTCTCCTCTCTCCTGTTCTCTCTACATGGGAGCATTCCACAATAGAGGCGGGGGGGGGGGGACCCCACTGCCTTCCCCCAAGTCATCCTGCAGCTACTGGCCCCCAATCTGTACCTTTCAAAGCAAAACTGCTTCAGCTTCTCCCGAGGCCGTTAGCTCCTGCACCCGCTTCGATAGAGCTTTCGTCCCTATCTCTCCACTGCGACTGTTCTCGTCAAGGCCTCCCTTAACATCCATATTGCCTGACACCACTCACACTCTGTGCACATGCGAGGGAACCTCTGAGGCGCCTTTGGCGCTGTGACCATTCATTTCTCCACCTACTTTTTTTATATAGATTTGAGTTGGGAGGTGTATATAAACTCAATTTCTATTGTATTTGACAACGTGCGAATTTCACATTATGCCCCCTTTGACCTGGATATATGGGAATTCGGGTCAATATGAAAGACAAGCCAAAGAAGGAGTATCCTTTTCAGTCACAGAGGGGGCAAAGGCCCCCAGAGGAAGTGGCGGCAGAGGTGAAACAGCTCAGACAAGGGACAGGTGTTCGAGAAGTGAGGGGGAACTCCAGGTACAGGAGGGTTTCCCCTCATCCACACGTGGGACTCACAGGATACACTCCGTACAATGACCCAAGCGCTCTCTTTGAGTAAAGGGATAACTGGAGTTGAGATATATGGCTTTCTGGAGCTGATCTTAGTTCCTGCTATGTTGTAGATGAGATGGGGGGGGGGCTGGATTCCCCTATGGGGGATGTAGAATGTGGCTGGGTTCATAACCAGAGGTTCATGATGGAAGCTTTAACCCGGCAGAGGCTTAGATGACTCTGCAGCTGCACCTGTGGAGGGCACAGTCCTGCCCAGGGGTGGGATGGAGGATGAGACCCAGATGTGGAGGTATTTGCAGATGCCAGCTGAGTGAGGTGAGGCTGAGGCAGCCAGGGAGCACCAGGTCCCCACCAAGAGGAGGGAGACAGAAGTGCAAGTTACACCCGCCTCCCTGCATGGCATCAGCAGCTGGACCTGGGGGGGACAAGAGTCATCCTTCCCTCAGAGACCACCGAGGGCACTGTGAGCCACATAGGTGTGTCATAGAACCCCCCCTTTCCACATCATCACACACAACTGTAAGCCACACATACCCTTCCTCATGTTGGGGAGGAGTGAGGGGCGAAGGGTGGTGGAAACGTGAGACTGAGCATTTGTAGATAGGGACCATTCAGCGATTGCATCGGACCACGCTTACCTACCACATTCAGTGTAAATGCATGGCTTCTCTCCCCCCTTGCCTTCCAGTCCAGATGCGGGGCCTCACTCAGTCAGGAGACTAACGGAACCAAAGCGCCTGGGTGATGTGAGGAGCACGAGTGAGTCTGTGATCCGAGCTCACCATCCCCACCAGCTTTTCCTCTGCCCGCGGTCTGTCCAAGCAGTCATGTTAAAGGAGACTGGGGGTCCTTGTCTTGTCCTCTCCTTTAACTCAGGAAGCTTTTACCGTCCACAGACGGACCCCAGGACAGAGGACAGAGAGAAGAGAGGCCCACACAGACACACACACTGGAGTAGCTGACAAGGGTTGTCACAGAGCTGAGCTGGGCCTCCCCGTGGCCACCCTGCCCCTGCCCTCCCCAGGCAATTTCTCCTTGAACAACACAGACGCTCACTTCAGGGCCTGAGTTCTGGATCTGGGCCTCAGAAAATGTGTCCAGAGCCAGAGGAGGATGCCTGGAGGATCGTACCTAAAGCCAGTGGTTTTTATTAGAAGGAGAGGTTTTCCCTTCTTAATTCGTTTGAAGGTAAAGCATGTGAGTTTCCTCCATGGAGCTGAGGGGCCCAAGTGAGGACCTCAGTAGTTGCTGACAGAGCCAGCACTATCCGCCCCCCCCCCCCCAAGATCCTTTCCCCCCTCTGCTGGGTGCTCAGAACATCTAATCTTCGAGGGAGAGCCTCCCCAGGTCCACCTAGAGCTGTCACATCCGCAAGTAGGGACCCAGGCTTTTGTTTGCAGAGACCAGCAATCAGGCGCCCAGTAAAGGACAAGTCTCAGGTCTCCAGCTGCTGTCACTGGCCCCGTGAGTGTGTTCTCCGTGGTGAGAGCCCATTAGGTTCTGGCCACAACACAGTCATGCAGCAGGAACGGTGTTCGACGGGCTTTCTTTATAGGAAGCTAGAGGACTTAGAACGTACTCGCTTATGCCCACTGCCCCACTTGGTTCCTGAAGCTCAGAAGGTCATGCTTTCTACCCCCCTCCGTCTGAAACAGACAGTGGTGCCCTGAGGCCCTGGAGTCTCTCAGATGGAAACCAGGGTCTAGTCCTGAAGAAGCCACCACGCTCTCGTGTCACTCTGGGGAAGGAAGGGGTCGACCTGGAGCAAGGGCTTGGTCTCTTCTTACAGTCGCGGTTCACCGGGCCTCCCTTCCTCATCTGGCCTCCTGTCGGATAATGACCTATCCCTCCCTCCCTCATCCAGCAGGGATAAGGAGCTTTGGAAAGACGGGGTTTCCTTCAGAAAGGCGTGGACTCTGTGGCCACAAAGCAATGGCTGAAGTGGCTTTCGGACCGGACCTTGGTCCTTCTCCTGAGAGCGTTCGCCTGCGTTACCGCTCGGCGTCTGACCAGTGGCCCCTGTGTGAGATCTTAGAACAGTCTGGACCTGGGCCACTCCCTGACTTGCAGCCACCCACCGGAGCCTGCGCCCTGCATCCTCTTCACGGTGATCTGAGGACGGCACTCTGACCCCAGCTTTGCAGGGGCAGAATCACATGGCGCTTCTGTCCTGCGGCTCCATGGCCCAGCCTCTCTGTTCCTCATTGGAAGGACCCGCAAGCCCAGGCTCCTCACCACCAGAGAGGACATGCCGGGGCCAGTCTCATGACCAGGACTTAGTTTTACAGAGCATTCTAGTCTATCCAGGCCCCGGCCGCAGACGAGGTTGCCCCGAACCAAGAAACATGTTTGTCGGAGACACTTGGTCTGAATGTCGTGGCCAGACGCCCACGTCCCCAGACCTGCCATCGCCCCAACCCCCGGCCCCGACACCCAGGGCCCTCAATGGCGGCGCTGCTCTGAGCGTCCCCAGCGGGACTCCTGTCCTCAGATGCCACCTCTGCCACAACTTCCCATTCGGTCCCCCTCTGTTTCACTCCCGTCTGACAACTCAGTGTGGGGCTCTGCCGGGACACCAGCCGTTGAGGCGTCTGCCCGGAAGATGAAGCCGCTTCTCCATGGGTCACAGAGGCAGGAATGGGGCGGGAGAGAGGTGATGGAAGACTTGCTCCAACCCCACCGCTGCACGGACCCCACCGCTCTGCCCGCAACTGAAAGGAACACCGGTGAGGCTCACCCCAGCTCTCGACTCTGTCATCGAGTCAACAGCCCGCACCATCCGCAGGGGTTTCTGGAGCCTGCATCCAGTTGCTTTTCGGACCTGCTCCTGGGGACAGAAACTAACATCCTCTGAAAGCACACAGCCACCTGCTTCTACTACCGCCCTGTGTCAAGCCAGGTTTCTTGATCGTGTAGACCGCAGAGTGGACTTACTTGGCTACCTCTGGATCCCTCCGCGATGTCCCCCACCCGCGGATCATCCCTTTGCTAAATTCTCCAAAGAGCTCCATGTTGCCAAACCAAAGTACCCAGCGCCGTCTCGGCCACAGTAACAGCCCTCGGTTTCACAATGTTGTGGTTCCTCAGCTGCTGGGACCGCAGCCCACCCTGGCTTTCCTCCTGCTTCTCAGATCTTCACTTCTAAGTCTCCCCGTTGGCCCGTTTCATTTGATCCCGTCCTAAATCTTGTTTCCTTTTTTCCTCCCAGGGTTCCAACCTCTGCTCTGCGCTCTTCTCATTCTATACACGATCCGTGGGCGACTACATCGCCACCCAGAGCTCTACCCCCCTGACTCGCTTCCATCTGTATCCCAATGTATCCCTGTGGCTTCTCCCGTCAACAAGTCTACCTAAGAAATGCCTGCTGGGCCCCAGATCCCCATGGGCTGAACCTATGGGGCATCTGCACTCAGAGGTCCCACAAGCCTTGCCAATCTGCAGACGACCCCAGACCTCCATTCCCTCCTCTCGGGTGGACACCACCATCCACCCAATGCCTTAAGGCAATATCCTGGGGAGGTTGCTAGGTGTGCTCTCCACCGCGCCCCCACCCCCACCCCGACTCTCTGGGACCTGCTCAGGAAAAGGCTACACCATGATCCTCACGTTGCCACAGATGTTCGCAAAGTCGCCTGTGAGGGCTCCTTCTCCGCAGATACACTCTGAGCACGTCCTCACAAAGCTCCTGGTTCGGGTGCGTTCCCCACAGGAATTCCTGAGGACACCCGGGCCCTGCAATACACCTGGGAGATTGAAATCCTCATCTTCTGTAAGAACCCCCCGTGTAAACTCGATGAATGAGGCACAGCAGTAAGCCCGGGATTTGGAATATGGAGTTGAGTATCTGGAACCAATCTCTCAAAGAGAAAGTTTGGGGAGGCACGTGTCCTTGGGTGAGCATGAAACAAGGGACTGCTCAATTTTACTTTTCATCATCAATACCTCGACCTGTTTGGGCTCTTATCTGAGCATGGGAATGAGTCTGAGAACATAAAGTATAAGAGAAAGTTAAAAAACACAACTCAGTAAACTTGGCAGATAAGCCTGACAGCCGAGCCATCGCCATCAACGGATACGAATCTCAGCCAACGCGTTTTCAAAGAATTATTGGGATCTGTCTGATGAAGTGGTCGATACAATGTTTTCTCCGATCTTAAAGTAGCTAAGCACAAGGGATCTGGACAGGAAATAAAAAGTCTTACGTTTCGTGAGCAAATGCAGGGTTTTAACTTCAAACTCTGGTTTTCGGGAACATTGAGAGCAGCCAGTACAATGGCAGTTTTAAAGCCCGCGTTTACTCTGACCTGTTTTTCCTTTCCTCACAGCCTATGAGATCGGCCAACCACAGCAGGTAATGGTGAAAACCTGCGGGCCTTGTAAGGGGAGTCTCAAATTTCTTTTTTTTTTTTTTTTTAATTTTATTATGTTATGTTAGTCACCATACAATACATCATTGGTTTTTGATGTAGTGATCCACGATCCATTGTTTTCGTATAACACCCAGTGCTCCATGCAGTACGTGCCCTCCTCAATACCCATCACCGGGCTAACCAATCCCCCCTCCCCCCTCCCCTCCAAAACCCTGTTTGTTTCTCAGAGTCCATAGTCTCTCATGGTTCATCTCTCCCTCCGATTCCCGCCCCCCTCATTTTTCCCTTCCTTCTCCTAATGTCCTCCATGCTATTCCCTATGTTCCACAAATAAGTGAAACCATATGATCATTGACTTTCTCTGCTTGACTTATTTCACTTAGCATAATCTCCTCCAGTCCCATCCATGTTGATGCAAAAGTTGGGTATTCATCCTTTCTGATGGCTGAGTAATAGTCCATTGTATATATGGACCACGTCTTCTTTCTCCATTCATCTGTTGAAGGGCATCTCGGCTCTTTCCACAGTTTGGCTATTGCGGACACTGGGGTGCAGATGGCCCTTCTTTTCACTACATCTGTGTCTTTGGGGTAAATCCCCAGGAGTGCAATTGCTGGGTCATAGGGTAGCTCTATTTTTAAATTTCTGACTTGAGGTTTTCGCCTTAAGGATGGTTCTGTTTCCACGGCTGCAAGCTAGGTTTTCATAGAAGTTTCCAAATAATGCTCTTGCTGGGGCCACATTCCAGACTCCCTACCTCAGACTCCCTGGGGATGGAGCACCTGCATCTGTCCCTCTTTTTTTTTTTTTTTATTAATAATTTTTTTATGTTACTTCCAGTATAGTTAAGATAGTGTTATATAAGTTTCAGGTGTAGAGTACCGTGACTCAACAATTCCATACACCACCCGGTTCTCATTAGGAGGGGGGCACTAATTAATCCCCATCACCTAGTTCGCTGATCCCCTCACCCACCTCCCCTCCGCTTACCATCAGTTTGTTCTCTATAGCTAAGAGTTTGTTTCTTGGTTTGTCTCTCTCTCTCTCTCTCTTTTTCCTTTGCTCCTTTGTGGCTGTTAAATTCCACGAGTGAAATCATATGGCACTTGTCTTCTGACATATTTGGCTTAGCATAATCCTCTCTAGCTCTACCTGTGTTATTGCAAATGGGAAGATGTCATTCTTTTTTATGGCTGAGTAATATTCCATTGTATATATACCACATCTTCTTTATCCATTCATCTCTCCATGGACGCGTGGGCTGCTTCCATGCTTTGGCTATTGTAAACAATGCTGCTATAAACATAGGGGTGCATGTACCCCCCCGAATTAGTGTTTTTGTATTTTTGGTTAAATACCCAGCAGTGTGATTGCTGGACTATAGGCAGTTCTATTTTTAGCTCTTTGCAGAAACTCCATACTCTCTTCCAGAGTGGCTGCACCAGTCTGCCTTCCCACCAACAGTGTAGGAGGGTTCCCCTTTCTCCACATCCTCGCCAACACCTGTCGTTTCTTGTGCTTTTGACTTTAGCCGTTCTGACTGGTGTGAGGTGATAGCTCACTGTGGCTGTGATTTGCATTTCCCTGATGGTATGTGATGCTGAGCATCCTTTCATGTGTCTGTTGACCGCCTGGATGTCTTCTTTGGAGAAATGTCTGTTCATGTCTTCTGCCCATTTTTAAACTGGATTATTTGTTTTTCAGGTGTTGAGTCCTCTTTGAGCTGCTCCAGGAAAGAATCGATGTGCAGCTGAGGTTGAGAAGCATCGCTGAGCTTTCCCGGTCCTGGTTTAAAGAGGATCTTGGAATCTACAGCCAGGTGTACTAATACTGAAATTTTTAAAAATCCCTTCTGTGTCTTCTCTTGCAGGAGCTACTTTTTTTTTTTTTTTTTTTTATTGGAGTTTAGTTGACACACAATGTTACATCAGCTGCAGGCGTATGTCACAGTGATTCAACATGTCTAGCTGCTCTGCTCCCCAGTAGCGTAGCTACCACCTGGCCCCAGACAATGCTAGTACAGTATCACTGACGATATTCCCTGGGCTGTGCCTTCCATCCCGTGACTTTTTCATTCCTTCACCGGAAGCCCTGCCCCCCGCCCCGCTCACTCAACTTCCCCATCCACCCACCCCCTTCCCTCTGGCAGCCATCGGTTTGCTTTCTGTATTCATAGGTCAGGAGCTATTGGTGACGTATTTACTTTACAGCCTATATTGAGAATAACTTCAAGGACTCAGGGCTGTGTTCATGCGCCACTGTCCCCTTCTCTACAGGACACTCAGGCAGGCGGAGGGGAGGGAGAAGGGCCTCAAGGATGGAAAGGCAGCGGGATTTCCATCGTCCTGGTTACCCCTCTGCCGTGGATCCCCACTGGCTTGCTGAGCGAGGCAGGGGCCCCTGTGTGCGGGGGGGGGGGGGGGGGGGGGGGCCCCCGCGCGGGGGGGGGGGGGGGCGGCGGGGGGACAACATCCCTCCCCAGTCTACACATGTCTTCCTGTGGCCAGAGGTTGAAGCGAAGGGTGAGGCTGGTTACCAGGGACACCGCAGACAGTGCCATGGGATTCCTGAAGAATGGAAAAGTCCTAAGTGGGTTTCAGATGCAGCATGGACTATGGGAACTTGGCCCCAGCCACAGATTTCTGAGACAACCACTCTGTACTCTGTGCACCCAGTGGCTGCCCGCACACGCGGACACGCAGACACGCGCAGACGTTGCACTCACCAGCACTCCGTTCCGTTGTGCCCAGGGCTCGTTCTGTTGTGCACAGGGCTTGGGCTGGCGGGAGATGCTAGCTCACATGGAGGAGGCAGGTGATGATGGGTCACACAGGCAGGACCCAGAGAACATGGAACGAGAGATGGGGCAGTTTCTTAGTGTTATAAAGTCAATGGCATACCTCTTCCTCCAGGACTGACTTAGACATCTGCATTACATTTTCTAAAGGCTGTAATTTGGGGCACCCGGGTTGCTCAGTCGGTTAAGCATCTGCCTTCAGCTCAGGTCATGATCCTGGGGTCCTGGGATCGAGCCCCGCGTTGGGCTCCTTGTGTAGCGGGGGGGGGGGGGGGGCTGTTTCTCCCTCCACCCATCTTCCCCACTCATGCCCTCTCTCCAAATAATAAAATCTTTTAAAAAAAATAAATAAATAAAGCCTATGATTTACCTCTCACAGAGTTCACCCAATTAAAGGCTGCAATGCAGTGACTTGTAGTAGTAGATTTACAGAGTTGCGCAGCCTTCAGCAGGATTCAGCTGTACAACATTTCATCCCTCCAGAAGGACCCTGTGTACCCGGCAGCACTCAAGTCCCACTCCTACCTCCAGGCCGAGGCAACATCTAAGGTAATTTCTATCTCTTGTAGGTTTGCCCTTTCTGGGCATTTCCTGTAAACGGACTCATGCTTCAGGCGCACTTGTGTGTCCGTGTTCTTTCACTTAGCGTAACGCTGTGGGGGCTCATCCGTGTTGCTGCAGACACCACAAGGTCATCCGTCTTCGTAGACCGGTGGCATCCACTGCCACAGTTTGATTATCCTTTTACCCGTTGACAGACTTTTAGACGGCTTCCCCTTTTTTGCCGTGAACGTCTGAGTACAAGTCTTTGCTTGAACATAGGTTTCGTTTCCGGTTTCTCCATGTCCTCATTCTTTGTCTTGCATGATTGCGCCGGCCGGACCCTTCAGTCAGTGTTGGACGGAAACGGTGGGCCCCGGCATCCTCACCTTGGTCCGCCTCTCAGGAGGAAAGCATTCATTCTTGCACTACTCAATGGGACGTGACATGAGACTCATTTTTCTTCTAGATAGCCTTTATCAGAACGAGGACGTGCCCTTCTAGCCCCAGGCGGCTGAGAGTTTTTTTTAGCGTGAATGGGTCTTGAATTTTGTCAAATGTCTGTTGTCTCTCTATCGGGATGATCAACTACGTGGTTCCCGTCCTCACTCTATGATGATGGTGTTTACCTTAACTGCATTTTGAATGCTAAAGCAATATTGCAACCCTGGGATAAGTCTCACTTGGTTAGCTGCATACTCCCTTGTGAATGGTGTTGCATCTGGTGTGCCGTTTTGGGGAGGGTTTACGGGTGGATAGTCGTAATAGATACTGGTTTATAGATGTCTTGTGTTGTCTGTGTGGCTTCGGCAGCCGGGTAATATTGTCCTCATAGGCTGAGTAAGGAAGTCTTCCCTCCTCCTGTCTGTTCTGGAAGAGTCTATGAAGGACGGCTACTGTCTCTTCCCACAGTTTACCAGAATTCACCAATGAGGCCAGCAGGCCCAGGCCCTTCCTCTGTGGGAAGGTTTTTAATTCCCAACTTCAATGTCTTTACTTGCGATAGGTCCATTCAGAGTTTTCTCTTTGAGCATATTCCATCTTACCCCCATTCTCTCCCTGTAATTTCTTGCCTCCTGGTGGCTCTGCCTCCGGGTCTCTGGTCTGGAACCCGGCATGCGGAACATCTCTAGACCTCACTGGATTCTGGCTCCCAGTCCGCAATTGGGAGCGTGTGCTGTGTCAGATGGGACCCCCAGATATGCTCATGCGCTCCATACGTAGGCAAGGGGACCATGCCTTCGAGGGGGGGGTGGATGGGGTGGCACCAGTGAGTCCCTCGGGTACACCCAGCCAGCCATTCTCCATGGGCCCCCAAGTAGGCCGTAAGTCTGTGGCTAGGAGCGCCCTCAGCAAGCCCCCGGTCCGCGCTGCCCCGCCGGGGTCCTGCCTGCTCCTCTCGTCTCCTGGCGAGACAGCCTCACAGGGGATCCGTGACGGCTCCCTGCCACACATCTGGGTGTCCCAGCTCTCCCTGATTGAAGGCTCAAGTCCCGAGGCCCGGGACCGTCTCGCCATTACTCCAAACTGCCCTGCCCCGGCAGCCAGCCTAGCACGGCGTGGGGGAGGCAAGGGAGACAAGGAAACCTTCACGAGTGGCTATGCATTTGATGGTGGTTGGCGTGGCTGCAGAGGTGAGGCCACCTCCTTCCCGTCTCTGTGAACTCTGCCCGGTGGGGAAGACTGGCCCTGCCCCAGGGCATTCTGCAGAGGATTCAAGGAGGTAGCTCATAAGACTTGGCGCTTCCGGCTGGGAAACGTCCACCAAAGTCACCGGTTCTCCGCACTTCACCCACAGCCTTCGTGGAGGTTACAGGTGGTGAGCTGGTTGAGATGCCCGCTCTGAATGCAGCCCGCCTAGGTCTGTGTGCCACGTCCCGCTCCGGTGCCTACGCGACACTCAGCAAGTCACCTAACCTCTCTGTGCTCCGCTTCCCCACCTACCCACTGAGACTGAGGTCTTGCTCCACGAGGGGCCTCTGGGAGCGGATTCCATAAGCTGATATTTGCAAATATGCAGCATAGGGTCTGACAGCTAGTATACAATCAAGAGACTGAAATGCCATGTTACTCCTGCTCCCCACACCCCAAATGACCAGTTTGAATTGAGGCCTCGGAGTTTCAAGAAAGAAAAGTCCTGCTTTAGGGCGCCTGGGTGGCTCGGTCCGTTAAGCGTCTGCCTTCGGCTCAGGTCATGACCTCAGGGTCCCGGGTTCAAGCCCCACGTCGGGCTCCCTGCTCAGCGGGGAGTCTGCTTCTCCCTCTCCCTCTGCCCCTCCCCCTGCTCAGGGTCTTTCTCTCTCAAATAAATAAACAAATGATCTAAAAAGAAAATAAATACTCTAAAAAGAAAAAAGAAAAGTCCTGCTTTATTGACCCTCTCCTTCAAGTGGGAGACAAGCCTGGCGGGGTCAGGTGAGCTCCTCAGCTCTCAGATGAGATCACAAGTTGAGAACATAATCAACATACCTGTGCTCAAGCCACTTCCCTCTGCGGGAGACTCGTAGATCTTGGCAGCAACACAGCCTTGGGGACTACCTAAAAACAGAGCCTGACAGAAAGCAGAATTTACTGTCAGTTTAGAGGAATCGCATGGGCATTTCGTGGGTACACAGCATTGGATCCTGTGTTTGTGTGTGGGGAGGAGGGGAGGTGCGGGGCGGGGGGGAGACCGATTCATTCAACGAATCCTGAAATGAAAAGGCACGTGCCTAAATCCCCAAACGACTCCCCAATAATTCAACGATGCTCTGGTTGTCCCGCAGCAGGCATGAAACTGCCGTTCCCATGCACCAACCCAGGGCCACCAGGCAACGAACGAGGAATGGCCCCTGAAGATCCTAAGGCCAGGGGAACCGGCACCATCCCGCGGGAGCTCCTACCGTGTGCAGCGGACTCTGCTTCCAATTCTCTGTGGGCAGGAAGACTCTCCTCCCCTTGCTCCTGGATCACGTGAAGGCCGGTCCTGCTGCAGGGCCGCAGACGGTGACGTGATGCTGCTCCCTGGTGCCCTCCCCGTCCCCTGCCCCAAATCCGCACAGTTTACAGCTCCGCCTGATAAACCGTGATCTGCTGCTCTAGGATTTAAATGTCGTCATCTCAGATCTAACAAAGAACAAAGCAACAGGGATCAAGAAACCAGAACTCAAAAGCTATTTTCCTTTCATACGCAGATTTATTTGGTACGCATGACGAGGCAACCCACCAGCAATTCCGCCAAGGGGAATACCATCAATGCCACGAAGCAGGGAAGCGTTGACCTACGTTTAGCTCAGCGTATTCATAACGGCTTACACAGAGAACACCACAGTGAACCCCCACGTTCCAGTTCCACGTCCCTTTCCGCCAGATTCTCGATTTAGCGTCAGATTCTCGGAAGTGGGGCTCAGTTGAGCGCACGGGCATCCCAGCAGACCTAGTGCTGCTTCTGGGAGGCGGTCAGTGACACGGCACGAAAGCACATGGCCATCACCAGGGCGTTCATGCTACAGAGAAACCCTATATCTTACCGACGACGAGGCAGGGAGGAGAGACAGACATCCGGGGTGGGGAAGTGACAACATGCATCATGGGAGCCGAAACACGGAAGTTAAGGACCTCTGGTACGCAGTGAACCACAGAAAGCCCCACGGTGACCCAGAAATTCCAGGCAGGAAAGGGTAGGCCCTTCCCGGGACTGGCTCCACGCTCACACGGACCGAGTGTCCAGTCCTCACGCTGCTTTTGCTCCTTCTCTGACTTCTCTGACTGCTTACTGTTCGGTCCCCAAAAGGAACCCACGCTCAGGATCTGGCCACACCAGCCTCCACGTCTGAATCCGTTCAGATCTCTGTCACGTGAGGACGAGAGCCTCAGTTTTCTTTCAACCACTGCTTCAGGAGCCTCTGGAACATTCTTTTGCTTTCCTGCTGCATCTCCAGTTGGAGCTTCTCCTCTCTCTCCTGCTGTTGGAGCACCCCTTCGGGCAGAAGGCCGGGCCGGCTGGTCCCCAGGCTGAGGGTCAAGCCACTGAGGCCCTGCACCAGCGTGTCCCAGGAGGAAGGATGCGGGGCCCCTTTCCTCTCTGTGGGCATCCCAGAGACGCTGGGCCTATGGCTCTGGCAGTATCGACATTCACATCGGAATCTGTTCGGATCCCTATCCCCCGAGGAAGAGATCCTGGCCTTCCTCTCGACCCGGTAAGGTGCCACGTGATCGAGGTGTCGCCGTCTCACGTGCCCCAGAAGTGTTCTCTTCCTCTGAGGGGACGCTGCCCTTTCCCACCGCCTCTCTTGGAGGGTTTTCTCATCCCTGTACCGCTGCTGGAGCAGTCCCTCTGGCAGAGGGGCAGGGTGTCTGGTGCCCGGACTGGTTTTGAGGTCACCGAGGCCCATCATTAGCAGTTCTGAGAAGGAAGGAGGGGAGGCTGCTGTGACTTCCCGGGAGGTCTCTTCAGAGCTCATCGGGGAGGATTCAGGAATCAGTGTTGAGTTACATTTCTGGACTGGATCCATGGAGGCGTCGTCGGTGCTCAGAGCTCCGCCCGGCCCTTGGGTCTAGACAGGATGGTGAAGATGAAGGTTCTCAAAGAGCTGGAAGGTAGCGGAGGGACGGGCACGGCCGGAAGAACCCAGACTGCAACACGTGGTGATAAAAGAAGAAAGAAAACCCGTTATTATTCCTCTGACTTCAGCTTTCCGGGCCTCTGTCTCCTATCTGTGAGATGGGGACGACAATGAGCCCTAGTCGCGGGGACTGTTCTGTGCTCTCAATGAGATAATACAGTTCCAAGAGCTCAGAACACTGACGGCATATAACCAGGGTCTCAGAAGTGACAGCCATTATCGCGTCCACCCACGTGACCCGCCATGCAAAATGATGTCCCGCAGTCAACCACGGTAATTCCTGCGGACGTTTTATAACCGTTCTCAAGCATCACTTTAAGAACAATCCATGCGTGACCGGCTTGCGCTCTCCTCCTAGGTGTTCATGTACTTTCGAAAAGCAGACATTTGCTAAAATCTAAGCATTTCACCATGGGGAGGGACACATTCTTTTCAAGTTTCACTGGCTTTCATCTCCTTAAAAAGGATATTCAAGCCTATGGACATCATTTGAAAATTCCCCGTAAGAATGAATAAGAATTTACCAACGCATAAGAACAGAAATCAATGACGTTTCTAACAAGACACATTAGAGGAACTCAAATCAAAAGTTGCTTCTTTGAAATGATCCATAAAATCGATACACCTCTCACAGGACTGAGGAAGGAAAAGAAGAAAAACAGAGAGAAGAGCAGAGCAAGATACATCCCACTTCCTGCTTTCTAGCCATACGACAAAGCCAGGGAAATCAGAACAGTGTGGCACTGGCATAAAAACCGACACACAGACCAATGGGACAGAATCGAGAGCCCAGAGATGACCCCATGCATATACCGTCAACCAATATTTGACATAGGAATCAAGAATACGCAGCGGAGAAAAGACAGTGTCTTCAATAAATGGTGCTGGGAGAATGGGATAGTCACACGTCAAAGAAGGCTGGACGCCTGGCTTATACACACAAAAATGTACTTGGAGTCGATTAGAGACTTCAGTGTAAGACCGGAAACCATAAAACTGCTGGAAGGCTACATGAGAGAAAAGCTCCTTGACACTGGGTCTTGGCCGCAAATTCCTGGATATGACCCCCGAAGCGCAGGCAACAAAATCAAAAAGAAACAAGTGGGGTTACATGTAACTAAACAGCTGCTGCACACCAAAGAAACCACCATCGAGGTGACAAGACAACTAATAGGATGGGAAAAAATATGTGCAAACCGTGTATCCGTCAAGGGGTTCATATCCAAAACACAGAAAGAACTCATACAACTCCACGGCAAAAGGGCTAATCGTCCAATTTAAAGACGGATAAAGGCTGTGCTTAGAGAGTTTTCTAAAGGAGACGTACAAAGGGCCAACAGGGACATGAAAAGCGGCTCCAAACCGCTAATCATCGGAGAAATGCGAATCAAAACCACAATGAGGTATCACCTCACACCTGTTAGAATGGCTAGCATCAAAAAGACGAGATAAAAATGCTCGCTGGGATGTGGAGAATAAAGAAATCACGGGGCGCCCGGGTGGTGCAGTTGGTTGAGCGTCTGACTCTTGGTTTCGGCTCAGGGTGTGAAAAGATAATCAGATTTGTGGTTATCAGAGGTGGCGACTTAGGGAGGGAGAAATAAGTTACCAATAGCAGGAATGAAAGAGGAGATTTTGCTAGAGACCCAGCAAATATGAAAGAAACTAGGCGGCAATATTACGTTCAAATCTACATATATAAATGCAACAGCTAGGAAATGGATTGATTACCCGAAACCCATAAACCATCAAAACTTACCCAAGGCGAAATAACATGCACAGTTCAGTATCATTTACAGAAACTGACTCAGTTGTTTAAAACCTCTGACGACAATCCCAGATGGTATCACCAGTGAATTCTACCAAATATCGACAGGAGAAACAGACACACGCAGATATCCTACACAATTTCCTCCAGAAAACTAAGTGGAGGAAACACTTGCAAGTGATTTAGGAGGCTAGCATTTCACTGATACTAAGAAAAGAAAACCACTGACCAATGTTCTTTCTTAGCACAAGCACAAAATTCCCCACCAAAATACCAGCAGTGGAATCCAGCAATCCATTCAGAGAAAACACACCATGATCAAGTGGGTTAGTCCAGGAAAGCAAGGGTGGTTCAGTAACTGAAAACCAACTAAGGCAATCCTCAGATTTAGCATATAACTGATTAAGCAACGTCATCTGATTACAAAGAAAAATGAAAGACTCAGTGCTATGCCTATCAAAATCCCAACGGCACCTCTCAGTAACAGAAAAACAATCCTAAAATGCATCTGGAACAACACAAGACCCAGAACGGCCAAGGCCACCTTGAGGAAGAACACAGCTGGAGGTACCAAAGTCCTTCATTTCAAAACACAGTCCAAGGCTACAGTAAGGAGATCAGTATGGTACTGGCGGAAAGACAGACACAGACCAATGGAACAGAATAGAACCCAGAAATAAACCCAAGGCATGTACCGTCAACTGATCTTGACGAGGATGCCAATAATACCCGGCGGGGAAAGGACACTCTCTTTGACAAATGGCGCTGGGAAAACCGGGTGCCCACGTGCAGAAGGATGACACTGGACCCTCTGTTACACCACACACGGCAATCAACCCAAAGGGGATTGAAGATTCAATAAAAGACCCGATACGGTGACACTCCTGAAAGAAAACGTAGAGTAAAGCTGCATGACATTGGTCTTGGCAATGATCTCGTGGAATCAACACCCACGGCACAGGCAAGGAAAGCAAAAATAGACAAGTGCGACTACATCAGACTTAAAAGCTTCAGCACAGAAAAGGAAACCACCAACAAGGCGCAAAGGCAATCTGCAAAATGGGCAAAAACATTTGCAAACCACGTATCTGACAAGGAGTTGATTTTCACTACGTATAACAAACTTTCCTAACTCAATAGCAAGAAAACAAACAACCCAATGTAAAAATGGGCAACGGATTCGAATAGACATTTCTCCAAAGAAGCCATACAAATGGCCAAAGGGCATATGGAAAGTGGCTCCACATCCCTAATCAGCAGGGAAAGGCCAGTCAACATCACAATGAGCTATCGGGCCGCACACGTGAGGAAGCTTCTCGTCAGAGCAACTACCAAACACAGCGGGTCCCAAGTGTCGCTGGGCATGCGGAACACGGGAACCCTCGTGCCCTGGCGGTGGGACGCAACCTGGCGCAGCCACAACGGAAAGCACTACGGAGGTTCCTCAGAAAGTTAAAACTAAAACTGTCATAGGTTCTTGCTCATATTGGGGTGCCCCCCTCCAAAACAACAAAAACTAAAAACCAAAAAACCTACCATATGACCCAGCAATCCCACCCCTGGGTCTACGTCCGAAAGAACTGAAATCGGCATCTCAAAGAGCTGTCCGCACTCCCGTATTTCTACTGCAGCTTTCACCCGCCGAGCCAGGATAATGGAAACCACCGAACTGTCCGTCAACAGAGGAGTGGATAAAGGAAGTGTGGCACGTGTACACAACGGGACATGAGAGAAGCAGATCGTGCCATTTGCAGGCCAGCTGCTGTGGATTAAAGAAGGGGGACAGATGACGCCGCCTCTCACTCTGTGCCTTCCACGGGCCAGGTAATGTCAGCTCCGTGTTTCACATCTGTCGTCTCCTGCAGGTCTCCCAACAAACCTCGGGGAGGCAGAGTGACTGCCCTTTCACCAGGAGGAATTTGAGGCTGTAGGAGAGAGAGAGACTGAATGGCAGGGTCTGCCCTGGAATCTGGCGAGAGTGTCAACCGAATGCTGGGGTGCAGGGAGGGGAGTCTGGAGATAAAGGCAGGCACCGGGACACAGAGAGCTTCCGATGCCATGTGGCAGTAACGGACTGTCACGTGCTCTGTTACCTGCCCTGCAACCCCCCCAGCCCCCGCACCAGAAGCAGCCCCTAGCTGTCCGAGGACAGAACTGGAGTGACTGGAATTCAGGCACACGATGGAAGATGACGTGTATTTGTGTTCTCCCAGGTGGGACACCCACAGCGGGGAAGCCAGCCTTCTGGTGAGGGTCATCCGTGCGTGACGCAAAGGATGAGAAGAGAGTGGCACAGCAAGAGAGTCTCTGGGGCTGAACGGACACGTCGGATGCCGTCTTCATGGTCTTGGCTGTGGCTCATCAATGTGAAGTGTGACCTGCCACCTACCCGGGGGCAGCCTCAGTGGTTGCAAAGACAGGGAACGTGCCAGGCACAATTCTGCGAACCATCCTTGCATTACCTCATTATACACTCAGAAACGCAACCCTCTCTGTTTGGTGATGTCATTAGGAAGATTAGTAAACCCATTTCACAGGCGAGGAGAGTGAGGCACACAGGGCCAAGTCAATTTCTCCAGAGGACAGGATAGCAAGTGGCAGAACTGGGTTGGAGGGAAGGGTGTCTAGGATCAGAGTTTGTGTCCTTAGCCATTAGAGGGCATGGCTCCCACAAAACAACAGAGAACCAGACCCCACGATGCCCACCAGATCAGGAAGTCAGCTTTGTGCTGAGTTAAGGAGGAGACCCCTCCGCAAACAGGCCTGGGCACAAAGGTAACTCACAATCACACAAACGAAATCAGAAGGAAGGGTGGGCGCAGGCGGGGACACACTCGGGGATCCAGTGATGCCGTCAGGGACGTAGGTTCTTTCTAGCTCTGATCTGGCCTTTTCTGGAACACACGTTCCAGGACCAACAGCCAGATACGGCAATGTCCGGGGCAGAAAGAGACTTTCGAGTCCTGTATCTTTCCTACGAACAAGGAAGTTTCCCAGAAGCCTTCCAGCAAACAGTCTCCTCCTTTCTCGCCGTAAAACACGGGCTCACACCCCCATCCCTCAGTCAGTCAGGAGGGACTGGAACGTGACGCCACATCTGTCCTGCACGCAAGGTTTGGGAATGTAACGGCTCTGAGGAAGCCCTTCGCCTCTTACCCACCTCTGGGGACTCAGGCAGCGTTTCTAAGAGCAAGCCTTCTTCGCCCTCTTTCCTTCACCCTGGACAGCGGACCTTCCTCTGGACTTCCACAGACCCTGCGTTTCCCCTAGCCCAGCCCCAACCCCACCCAGCTGTCAGAGGCGGACTATTTGTCTCACTCGCTAACCAGCCCAGGAGCTGACAGAGGCCGGGCACTTTGACTTGTTCACCCATCAGAGCCTCAACCCCAGTGGGCATTCACAACTATCTACCGAATGAAATAAAGGAGAATGTGAGGCCCTTTCTAAACATCTCGTTTGGTGTATCAGCCCTGCACAATCCCTGTTTTCGGGTCCCAAAGGAGCAAATGCCTGTGCGGGGAGGGTAAGTGACATCACAGAAGCTCACCTCCAGTAAGAGACAGAACTGCAGCCCAGGCGCGTCCTGACTCCGGAGGTATGCACCCTTGGTGGCAACGCCTCTCTGGATTCTCTGTAAGCCCCAAAGCCTAGCCTAGAAAAGTAACCCCAAGGGAGTGAGTTCGGGCTTCTCGAGGAGGTGCCCTTTCACCAATGACGTGAACAGGGAGAGGAGTCTGAGAGGCAGATATCTGGGGTCAGGACTTTCCAGACAAGGGGGCACGCTCGGGAAGAAGTGTCTGAAGCAGAGGCTGCTGGACACAGTGCAGATCCTGTCGGGAGGTTGGAGCCACCGGGGAAGGGGCAGGGAGTGAGAGCCTCACAGCAAGCGGGGACAGCAGAGGGTGACGGGCCCTGGATCTGGCTGGGTGAGTAAGCTTCTACTCAGTCAGCTGGACCACGAAGGACACCCACGGATCACAGATGCTGAGTGACAGCCTGTATCAGGCCGTAAGGTAGGCAGAGGAGGGACACGGAGAAGACCATGCAACCATTCAGAGAAGACGCAGGTTTGGGCAAAGCGCTGGAAGGACAGTGAGGAGGAGCGCCTCCTTGGGAGGCTGACAGCACTCACCTGGACCAACACACCCTCCACCTGGGTGCCCATGTCCCCCGTCCCCAAGGGCATTTGTGCTCTAGCCATAGCATCACACCCTTAATTAGCAGCCCGAATTCACGCAACAGTCCACCTGTTGGACAGATCACTGTGGGCACCTGCTATGTGCACCAGCCACTTGGTACTTGGAAAACATTCTCTGAGCTGACTGGTGCTCCAAAGATCTTGATCCAAGTTCGACCGCGAGACCAGAACTGTGGCTGATGGGGCGACAGAATGTCCCACGCAATTAAAGTATCTTTATAGCCTCGGGTTTTTTTTTTTTTTTTTTTTAAGTATCTGCAATCGGAGATGGTACAAAAGATGCAACCTTCCTCCTCCTCCTCCCAAAGAGAATCTTGAGCACAGAGATGTCCCGTTTCCTCCATTTGTAATCCAGAAACAGCTGGTACACTAGCTACCCTTTATGATGAAGTCATAACGACACCTTGGGTCAGGGTCCTTCCTTCATTGAAGAAAGATGTCCTCAGCACCACCTGAATACCATGCGTCAGTTTCCTGGACATGGTTTGGGGATGCAGGGATGATTTAGGCTGCAGTCGGCCAGCAGATGACCACATGTCGCGTGAGAAGAGCGATGGTGGAATTTAAGTCACGGGACCTTAGGAACACAGAGGAGGGCATCTTACCCCTACCTAAGCGTCCGTGTGTGTGTTTGGTCAGGACACACTTCTCAGGGGTGGGGAGCATGATGAGGTAGGCACTCTTGATCACCCACATTTTACAGACCTGCAAGCTGAGGAACCGAGAGATCCCCACAGGGAGAGCCAGATTTCCGTCCCCGGTCCACCGAGCTCCAAGCACCACTGCCGTTTGGCCAGCCCCACGGCTGTGACGCAGCCACTAAAAGCACTTGGTCGGCCTCTGCTTGCCTCTCAATTCATAATCGCTGGTGAATAGAGTGAGCCTGGTGCAGACCTAGTTTGGGGGGTGGGGTGGACTGCAAAAGTCTCTGTAATATGGCAAAGGACCTCTCGACGGGGCACCCTGGAGGCTGAAGTCCTGCTTGGCGGTTGGCTCTGAGGCAAGCCTTCCACGCCAAGGGACTCCGGGGCTGTTGCTTCGGGGCCGCTCCTCAGAGGGCAGATGCAGAGTCTTAGGACCTTTCGGGGTTGCTTTACCCTGCAGGGTACCTGCGTTTCAAGGTGGGACATGGAGTTGGGACCATGCAATCGTCGAACGGTATCTGCATTTCAGCAACTGAAACACAATCCAGGCGTGTCATTGTGAGCGCAAAGACTGGCTTTGGAGTCGGGCAAAATGGGAGGCGGGATTCCCAGGTCCTCCCTCTCCTGTGTCAGCCACCTAACAACCCCTTTCCGTTTGCTTCCCTGTCTACAGACGTTGGGCTTTGAGACCCACCTGAGCCTTTGGGTAATCAAACCGTATATACCACGCACACCTTAGCTCCTCAAGAGCTAGGCTGCAGAAAAAGGCAATCACACTGTGCCCTGTGTTAGGGACACGTCAGCAACGGAGCGCGGTATGCCAGGCCCCTGGGAGTCTGGTCCCACCCTCTGGCCAGGGTTGGGGGTTGGGGCGGTGGTGGTTGGACTGGTGGTTCCATCTTTTCCCTTGTCCAAGGCACACACTTCGTTTCACACCGAGCTGTGCTGTTCCTAGAGGGGTTGTAGCGAATGAGGGTAACCGCCATGGTTGAGGCTAGTCTATGGCAGGGAGAACCAGCAGTGGGTTCACACTCTCCACTGGATGCTGGAGGAACCGACATAGTTTCCTCCAGGGCTTGCTGGCACCTGGTGGGGGCCCCTAGGGAGTCATACGGAGGCACTGTCAGATTCCCTTGGAGGGTTCCCATAGGAGCAGGCAGCTGATCCTTGCCACCTCGAGGGCCACAGGGACTAATTAGTCAAACCCCTTGTAAAGGGAACACCACTTAGTATACTTTCTCTTGTCCTAACAGAAAACCCAGACTGCAACTTACGGTGAAAAGTGAGCTCATTAAAACAAAGTCCAAGGGTGGGGGTGGGGGGGTGTGGCTGAAGGCCTGCTTAATGTCCCGAGTCACAGGTGCCCTAAAGTAACATATTCTTTCCATGTTTCTGCTTATCCCTCCTCAGTGGAAGGCAGGACCCCTTCACATTAGGAAAATTTGTGCCACATTCCAAACCCCGAGTTCAAATGGATCCAAGGCTCCATGTAAAATGAGGTGAGATCTTTGCCGAGTGTAATCCTATTCTAAGCAAGGAAGCCTTTTCCAGAAAAACTCTGCGGTCAGATTGCATTTCCAATTAGCTCACTGTGAACCAGAGTAAAACATCTGTCCACTTGGGGGAATTTATAATGAAATCTCCATCACTTCTTTTCAGTACAAAGTTCCGTGAACAGTGCCTTCTCACCCAGGTACTCCTCAGGTTAAATGGAAATTGCTCTCTACTGAACCTGACAGCTGAACATAGGTAGGAATCAGGCAAATGAAGTGAATCCTCGATCTACAGGGGATGGCAATGCGTGGGGCTGGGGAAATGAGAGGCAGGGAGAAGAGAGTGTGTCTGGGTCCACTGGCCATCTACTGAACAGAAAGAGGTGGAAGGGGGCTGGAATGTGGCGTGGGTGTAGGGCAGGAGGCGGTGTGCTGAAGATGAGGCAGTTGAGGGTAGGCGAGGCCTGCTGTGCCTAGTCCAAGAGGCTGGACGTTATTTTAAGGACAGCAGAAAGCCCCTGCCGAGTTTTGAGCAGGGTAGACAAGACCAGGTTAGGATTTAAGAACAGTCCGTCAGGCAGTGGGATGAAAACATTTGTGGCCAAGGGTCAAGATTGGTGGTGATTATCAAGCAGAGACGAGGGTCATCTGGCCTAGGGAACTAACCCTAGTGATGGAAGAAGTGTCAAGAGCTTATTCAGAAGGACGGAGGAGGCTGGATTGGCCGGCCTTGGTGACTGAGGGGGTGGTGAGCGAGGCAGCAAGGAAGGATGGCTTCTTTTTTTTAAAAGATTTTATTTATTTATTTGAGAGAGAGAGAGCGCGCGCGAGAGAGTGAGATCACGAGCAGAGGGAAGGGTAGAGGGAGAAGCAGACTCCCCGCTGAGCAGAGAGCCCGACGCGGGACTCCATCCCAGGACCCTGGGATCATGACCTGGGCCGACGGCGGCGCTTAACGGACTGAGCCACCCAGGCGCCTGAGGAAGGATGGCTGGAAGGATCGCTGGCCTAAGCAGCTGGGTAGAAGGTTGCTTCTCACTGAGTTAGGCAACACCGGAGCAGATGCAGATGTATGGGGAGTGGGGGTGGGCGTGGTCAGTTTGGGACGCGTCCTGTATTCTCTGCCTCAACCACCTAGTACCTCAGCGACTCGAGGGAGCTGACCCAGCCTCTCTGTGCCTGAGATGCCTCACCTGGAATGAAGGATACTAAAAAGTAGGAAAAATACCTAATTTCTGTTTCATTTAGTCTAGGATAACGCTCTCCCTTTGCACAGCACAGTGCTGTTTGACAGTCAGGCACTCCCTAGGTAAAATGGGAGTCTCTCTACTTATCCACATAGTGGTTGGCTTTACTTAACTGCCTTTTGTGTTTTCAACATGCAGCACGCATTGGCAGTGCCAAAAGAAAAAATATGAATTCAAAGCAATGTGTTTAACACATGTGTACCATAGGTCAGCCCATCAGCCTGTCTCTCAGAGACACAGCCCCCCTTCAGGCCCTCCAGTCTTCCTCCTGTAGCCTCACTCCCTCATCCCTCGGGGATGGTGGTGAGCCTTTGGGACCTACTTTCTCCAACACGTCTCTTCCCTGGAAAGTCATCTCCAGCGTCTCACAGAGTGGCTAGCACTTGTTGAGTGCAATGTGTCTGCGCGCCTGTCAGTTGTCTCAGGAGGTGTGTAGCTTCGGGGAGGACAGAGCCAGATGTGTGGATCTGGAAACCAACACTGTGTTCCTGCACAGCCGACAGGTGATGAAGCCACCCATACCAAGATCTGAAATCAGGGCCCCACCACTTATTCCCTGTGTGCCTTTGGGCGGGTGACTTCACCTCTCTGTGGTCAGTTTCCCCACTTGTAAGATGAGGACGATGACCTTATTCTGGGATAATGACTCACTTTTGCTTCCTTCATTTAGATCAGGAGAGCATTGGTGGTTCAGTGGTAGAATTCTCGCCTGCCATTTAGATCAGGAGAATAGTACCTTTTAAAAACCATAAAGTGCTCTTCAAGTATCAATTACTTCCACGGCTAAAAAGAGAATCTCTGCTTGTCTGGATATCCGCTTGGACAGGCACAGAAGAGGCCAAGCACATTTATACCCTGCAGACAACGCTGAACTTCACCTGAGCCCTGAAAAAAGCCACAGGAAAGCAATCTCTACAGGCTTTCCCGCTCCAGAAATGGCTTACCCCAAAGGACCACTCATCCCCTTATAACTTTGGGAAGGCTTGCTGTTCACTTTGTCATACCTGCCATCAGCCTCTCGGGGGACTCTTGGGTTTACCTGTGACAAGGCCAAACACAGACCTTCCTCCTTTGGCTGAAGGGCCAGACACAGTCCCTCCAGCTCCCTGCTGTCTCAGGAACAGCAACTGAGGTTCAAAGTCAGTCCTCCTGAAACTAGCTAGACACAGAGAGAAACATTTCGTGTCCGGCTGACTGAGACTAATCCTGAATGCAGAAACACCCCTACCTTAAATCTCCCCACTATAACGTGTCTACACATCCCTATGAACAAAAGGCAAAACCACCCTGTCGAGAGACACTCTGATCCTCAGATCCCGGTGCTCTCCGGATTGCAAGAGCTTGAATAGACAAGCTCTCTACTAGTTTTGCTTTTGCCTTTCCTAGCGTGTATGTAGAGCCTATGCAAAAACTCCTAGTAAGAAAACAAAAATTATTAACAGGTACTTCTCACGCGTGCGCTCTGCGACGGACGTAACCAGGCTGTCAGGAGAAGCCCCTCCCTTCCCACCCCACCCGGCTCAGCACCAGGTGCACCGTCTGTGACGTCACCCGCAGCGCCCGGAAACTCTCACTGCGGCCTCAGGAAGCATTCGTCCCGTGCGCTCTGCTGCGCCGCCGTGGGGGGCGGGCTCAACCTTCCCAACTCGCCGGGTGCCTACGTCGCGCGTCCCATGCACCCACGCCGAAGCTCACGGACGTTCCCGTCTGCCTCCCGGCCCCGTCCAGCCCGAGGAAGGCTAAAAAGCACCCGGCTTGGGCACATGCTCCCATCCCTAGGACGTCACGGCTGTCACGGAGCCCCGCCTCTCTAGGAAGCCGGGAGGTCTTCTCCTCTCGGTGGTCTTAACCCTTCTATTTTTGGAGGCGCGCTTCACCGCGCTGCGCTGAGGAACCGAGGGGGTGCGCCGGCGGCGGGATGACGCGAACCTGATCCCGGGAAAGAACGAGCGAAAGCGAGGGTCTGAGAGTGAGAGGAGAATCTCCCTAAACAGGCCGTGTGCGCATTAGTGGCGCAGGACCAGCATTCTCCCTGGGCCACGCGCGACCGGTGCTGTCTGAAAGAACAGCTCTTTCTCTCACAAGCCCTATCTCAGCAGTATCAGGATTGCGATTTTGAGAACCTGCGTATGGCGTATTTCTCTTTCTCTAAAAGGGCTGCCATTCTTAGCGGACACGAGATTGAGACTTCTAGTGGGCACTGCTAGACCCCGGGGCATCACTGGGCTCCAGTCAGTGATCCACGGGGTCAGAAAGAGTCTGTTTCCTAGGCAGTGCCTCCTGTATTTCCTGAGAATTCTGTCTAGGAGGTGAGAGAGAGAGGGAGAGAGAGAGAGGTCATAATGTGACATAGGAAAAGATACGCTTTTAACAGGCTGTGATTCCTACATTGGTTACAGTTATTTAGACCGTTGTAATCAGATTACCAGCCGCAGTGTATGAGGTTTGGAGAAAGAAGGCATCTTTGGTTATCCAGTCTGCTGGAATACAGCCGATCCTGACAGTAGACATAGGGCTAGTGTGATCAGAAATTTGGTTTTGTAATTAATCACAGGATTCCATTTACATTTCCAATACAATTTCCTTATGTTGACTACTACTGGGTGTACTGGGTGGTGTGTGTGTGTGTGTGGGGGGGGGTTGCTTTGCTTGTTTTGTCAAAAACGTAAAATTGAATGGCCTTTCCTGTCTGAGCCTCTCAAGGTACCAGCAACAGAGAGAGAGAGGATTTTAAAAAAAGATTCCATATTTTAAGGAGATTTGCAACAGCTCCCTATCAAAAGGGCAGGGGCTCTTACCTGGATAGAACCTCTTGGGATTCAGTAAAATGTTCTGTGAATAGTTTTTTTTAGGGAAGCACTGGGTCTGGTGTTTTAGTTGGATATTGACTACATTTCAAACTGTACTTGAGATTTGCGTGAAATAGGTAAGTTACAGCTCTGGATTGGGAGAACCCAACCCTAGGGAAGGGTCTGAGGGAAGCACACCACAGAGTCAGTGGTCGAGGAGCCAGGGAGCTGGAATGCATGAGTCCCGGTGGGCAACTCAGATCAAGCTTTGTCTTTCTGGACAGTTGTCAGACTGAAACATTGGGTAGAGGTCACAAACACCTCATGTCTGAACTCGGTATGTGACAAAGTCTCTCAATGGCGATATGAACAGCCATGTGGCTCAGAAGTTTCAATGCCTGCAACACAGCACCACAAACAGAGGAGGCCTCACCCTGGGACCCGGATCGCCCCCAGCTCAGAAGCATCACACCCTGGACACAGACTTGTATCCCAATAACACACTGAGGGAAGCCAACCACACAGACTCACTGGCCTAGACAAGGAAGCCTGGGTGTTGGGAGCTGGAGTGGATGAGCTCCAGACCCAGGAAAGGGCAGCTAGGAGACCTCAATGCACTGGACATACAAGATTAAACAACGCACAGAACTCAAACTCCTGGGATCTCAAGAAATGAGGAGAGAGACACGAAACAGCTCAGAGACAATAAATTCTAAACTACAGACCCACATGCACTTTAGGAACCTGACAACCTGCAACACAGAGACGTAACAGCTCACAGACCTCACACCCTGCACGTAGATGCCACACAATCACAGAGCTCACAACCCTGCATGCAGACACACAAACAGCACAGAGCACCTGTACGGTGAACACAGAGCTTGCTCGGACACCTCCTGTCCTGTGACCAATAACCTTTGTGATCTCACAACCTACAGTATGGGCCCCCAGGAGCTCAAACATGTCAACCTCGACAGAGTCGCTCAGGACAGCCCAAACCCTAATTCCCGAAATACATCATGGCAACAGCCCCAGTCACCTTACATTGTGCACACTGCACCCCAAACAGGTCAGATACCTCACACACTGGGAGAGAGCCCTAAATAGACCAGAGAACTCTCCCTTGGGACACACAACACTCCACAGCTCAGTGATCTCACACGCCGGACACACCCTCACACAGCTCAGACCCCTCAAAACTTGGACAGACCCCAAACCAGCTCAGAGAAATGACATCTTGCTTCTGACCACAAAAAGTCACCCCACACAGGACACATGCCAATGAGAGCCACAGTGAGGTCTCACCCAGCCCCATGAGTGAGACACAGAGACTGAAAGACAGAATTACAGAGAGCCTTTCTGGAACACAGCTGTCTCCAGGGCATTAGCCCCTATCGCAGTGTGCCCGTCCAGGCACCTGAGGAACGTCCTTTTCCAGGCGAAGGATGACCCCCAGGTGTTGCCGTCATTGCCTGTTTTCCGGACAAAGACACAGCTGCACTAGGCCCAGGCCACACCCAGGAGGGCAGCCGGCCCTCCGCCAGGCTGGACACACGGTAGAGCCCTCCGCCCATCAAAATGGGGATATCTTCTAGGTTGGAAGTGTTCATAACATCCTCAGGAGACTCACACTGTCCTTAAGGCCCCAGAGCCCTCCTGCTGAGGAGTGGAAGCTGTGGAAGGTGGAGCAGCACATCCCATGCTGCTCAGGGTGGATCCAGGGCCCCCCCGGCCCAGCCTTGTGGAAGGCCTGGCCCACATCCCACTCACCCTGAACACAGCGCTTCCTTCAGCCTTCTCAGCTCCTAAACCTTGGAGGCACTGCAGCCACCTGGTTTTCCCAGGGTCCATCTGAGCCCCGAACCAGAAGGACACCTTCAGCCAGCAGATCCTTTGCAAGCCAGTGAACGTGAGCGGGGGAAGGAGATGGGGAAGGGGTTCGCATTGCCCTGCCAGGTAGATATGCCACAGACCACGTGCCTGACCACCGAGGCGCACCCCTGTTCCACCCACCGCTCCACCTTATCCTCTCCCCAAAGAGGAAGCCTGTCCCCTCCTCTCAATGCCTAATTCTGCTTTAAAGGAAAGGTGGCATGAGGGCCTCCAGTTCCTGCCATGCTTTGTGCAAACAGGGAGGCACGCGCATTTCCCCTCTCTTCTCACACCATGAGGCCAACACCAGAGCAGGGCTATTTGCTCAAGGGCAGTATCTACTCTAAGGTGTGGAATTTGGGGACAGAGGCTGATGTGGGCCCGATTGGTGCACCTTGTCCTCCTCAGGGGACACACACACTGGCCCACCTCTGAGGCCATGGTGGATTTTCACGAAGCCAGGAACCCAGGAACCCAGTCTTGCATCTGCAGCCTTTCAGACTCAGGTGTGAATACAGTCAGGGCTTAATGCCTGACTGGGGAGAAGTTCACTGACTTGAGAACCCACCTATGTCCTACTTACCTACCCTCAGCCAAACATCTCCCCTGTCTAATGCTTAAAATCCCATCATTTAAGCATTCACCTCTTTGGGTTGAGTAGGTCACCGTCGGGTTCCCTGGAGAAACCTGGCCTGGAGTAGGTCACGAGCTCTCTGAAAGCTCTCTGCCCATCCAAGACCTCCATGTAGTCTGGTGGGCACATAACGGGACACTGGAGTAAGATTTAGTGATTGGTTATTGGGCGCTGATGTCCGTATTGTGGGATCCAGTACCCACTGTTAAAAAACGTAACAGGAAAATAGACTAGAGGACAGAATAAAAGCCAGTGATCCCACTGAGCTGGCTAGTATCTTCAGCCTCTTCTGCAGATTAGCAGCCTGAGGTTCCAGAGAAGGATTGCAACCCCCCCACACACACACACATCTACCTCCACTCTTCAAAGCCCCACCTCTGCACCCACAATCTGAGGACACCCCCACTTCCAGCCAACGGGAGCTCTCGCCCCTGGAAGATCCTGGTAGGCAATCCCATCTAGACCAGTCAGATCCAGTGGTGTCCTTCATCTCTGCCCTGCTCACCTATCAGGGAACCATCCACGAGCTCCACTGCCATCTTCCCTAGTCCCCATTTGATTAGAATCTGTAGAGCTGACGGGGTGGGGTCAGAAGTGGGATGATGGAGGGGCGCCTGGGTGGCTCAGTCGTTAAGCGTCTGCCTTCGGCTCAGGTCATGGTCCCGGGGTCCTGGGATCGGGCCCCGCATCGGGCTCCCTGCTCAGCAGGAAGCCTGCTTCTCCCTCTCCCGCTCTCCCTGCTTGTGTTCCC
Source organism: Neomonachus schauinslandi (assembly GCF_002201575.2). NCBI lineage: Eukaryota > Metazoa > Chordata > Mammalia > Carnivora > Phocidae > Neomonachus > Neomonachus schauinslandi. Next base: position 81,957,819 of record NC_058419.1, read on the forward strand.
TCTCTCGTTGTCTCGCTCTCTGTCAAAAACTAAAATCTTTAAAAAAAAAAAAAAGTGGGATGATGTTGACCTCAGGGGAAGTGGAGGTCCTTGCATGGTGGTGAGCTCCCCGCACCATGCACACAATGGTTTGTTTGGGAACACAAGCCTCCCTCACTCCCGGTTGTACCTCCCAGAGCGGACTGCTGCTTCTGGGCCTCTCAGTGGTACATCCTAGCACGGGAAGGTACCTCCCACTGCTCCTCTACCAACCTTTCACCCTCTCCTGTCACTGCACACTCTGGTAATTTGCCCAGACAGGGTCATAACACCCTCCAGCTCCCCTCCTGCCCGGGAATACACTTAAATGGGTAGTGGATTTTTCCATCTCGGTCTCGCTACTCTTAAAATCCCTTCAGGGATCATTCCAGCTGCAGACTCCAAGATCGTGTAGACAGCCTGGGATAAAGAGCTCAGCCTCTTGTCAACAGCCCCTACTTCATGAATGGGGTGCTGAGGAGGCCAGCAAAGGGGCATTTGTTACCCCAGCCACACCGAGGGAAGCATGAATTGGTAAAACAACTTTGCAGGGCTCTGTGGCGGCATCTATCAAAATCTGATTCTAACCTGTCCCCACCCTCAGTATGATTTCAGCTTCATGAAAAGAGGAGCACATGTGGGTCTTCTGTGATGTCTCCCCAGCATTTAGAACAGTATCAGGTACACAAGTAGGTACTCCAGAGATGTTTCTGTAGTAGCCAAAGGAACCTTGGATCCAGCAATTTCCACTGCTGCCAACTTGTCTTAAAGAAATATTTACACAGGCTGAGGGGCACCTGGGTGGCTCAGTCGGTTAAGCGTCTGCCTTCGGCTCAGGTCATGATCCTGGGGTCCTGGGATCGAGCCCTGCATCGGGCTCCCTGCTCACTGGGGAGCCTGCTTCTCCCTCTCCCTCTGCCACTCCCCATGCTTGTGCTCTCTCTGTGTCAAATGGATAAATAAAATCTTAACAAAAAACGAGAAATATTTGCACAGGCTTTGTGTACAATGACAAGACAAATTTCTGGGGGAAAGAAACTCTAAATGGCCATTAGCAGTCAACAACCTTTGGAAGGGGAAATGAGAGATGAAGTGTTCATATCATACCATGGACCACCCACTGGCCTTGAAACAGAATGAGAGGAGCAAATCTGTACTGGCCAGGAGTTTTATTTTATTTTTATATATATTTTTGAACGGGGAGTAGCATGTAATAACTAGCCCTAAGTCAACCAGTGTCTGTATGTGTATATGTATGTGACATGCAGTTTGTAAATACGGGTAACAGGGACAAGAGGGAAACACCTAATCCGGCTACGGTGGTCACCTCTGATGACCAAACTGATGAAGGCAAGATCTGGACAGCTTACTATGTCTTCGGGTGTAGCCAACTGTATTTCTAAAAATGGCCAAAAACCGATCCAAAGGTCCATGCTATCCTTTAATTTTTTTTTCAATTTATTGAGCTGTAAGTCGTGTACCATCAAATTCACCCTTTTTAGCCGTATATGCACAAGGTTGTGCAAACCGTCACCAAGATCTAATTCCAGAACAAACCCTGTACCATTAGCAGTCCCTCCCCAATCCCCTGTCCCAGGAACCCTGGATATTCACTCGTCAGCTTCATGTCTCCACAGATTTGTCCATTCTGGATATTTCAACTAAACAGGATCATACATTATGTGGCCTTTGAGTCTGGCTTCTTTCACTTAGCATAATATGTTCAGGACTCATCCATGTTGTAGCAAGTATCACGACTCCATTCTTTTTTGGCTGAATATTATTCCACTGTATGTATAGGTCACCGCATGTGATATATTCATGACACGGTTGGCATTTGGGTTGTTTGCACTCTTCAACTGTTGTGATTAATGTTGCTAGGAACATTCGTATGCAAATTTTTGTGAGAGCTTATGTCCTCACTTGTCTTCGATAGATACCTAGGAGTGGGATAACTGGGTCACACAGCAATTCTGTTTAACTTTTTGAGGAGCTGCCAAACTGTTTTCCACAGCAGATGTTCCATTTTGCATCCCCACCAGCAATGTATGAGGACTTCAATTTTTGCACATCCTCCCCAACCCTTCTTACTTCATTTTTGAAACTCTATCCATACTAGTGGGTGGGAAGTTGTAATTCATTGTGCTTTCAAGTTTTGTTTCCCTAACGACTAATATTTTTGAACATCTTTTCATGTCCTTATTGGATATTTGTATATCTTTTTTTTTTTTAAAGGTTTTATTTATTTGAGACAGAGAGAATGAGAGACAGAGAGCATGAGAGGGAGGAGGGTCAGAGGGAGAAGCAGACTCCCCGCCGAGCAGGGAGCCCGATGCGGGACTCGATCCCGGGACTCCAGGATCATGACCTGAGCCGAAGGCAGTCGCTTAACCAACTGAGCCACCCAGGCGCCCGGATATTTGTATATCTTTTTTATTGAAATGTCTATTCAAATGCTTAGCCCATTTTTAATTGGGTTGTCTTTTTACTGTTAATTTGTAAGAAATCTTTTTACATTCTGAATACAGGACCCTTATTAATACACATATATTTTCTTCCATTCTTTGTTTTTGTTTTTTTCACATTGTTTTTTTTTTAAGATTTTATTTATTTGTGAGAGAGAGAATGAGAGACAGAGAGCATGAGAGGGAGGAAGGTCAGAGGGAGAAGCAGACTCCCCGCTGAGCAGGGAGCCTGATGTGGGACTCGATCCCGGGACTCCAGGATCATGACCTGAGCCGAAGGCAGTCGCTTAACCAACTGAGCCACCCAGGCGCCCCGTTTTTTTCACATTCTTATGGTGTCCTTTAAAGCAAAAATTTTTTCTAATTTTGAGGAAGTCATTTTTATCCATTTGGCATTTATTATCTGTGCTTTGGTGTCATAGCTAAGAATCCATCACCTAACCCAATGTCACAAAGATTTACTCCTATGCTCTCTTATAGAAGTTTTATAGTTGTAGCAGTGGAAATTGGCAGCAGTGGAAATTGCTGGATCCAAGGTTCCTTTGGCTACTACAGAAACATCTCTGGAGTACCTACTTGTGTACCTGATACTGTTCTAAATGCTGGGGAGACATCACAGAAGACCCACATGTGCTCCTCTTTTCATGAAGCTGAAATCATACTGAGGGTGGGGACAGGGTAGAGTCAGATTTTGAGTTTTGGTCCCTTTTGGCTGAATTTCTATCTATGCTAGGAAGTTTGGATTCAAATTCATTCTTTAAATGTGAGTATCTAGTTGTCCCAGCACCATTTGGGACATGTAATTGTCTTGGCACTGCTGCCCACAATGAACTCACCGTGGTTGTATGGGTTATTTCTGGGCTCTCAGTTCTATTCCGTTGATCTCTATGTCCATCCTTACATCAGTACTACATCGTATTGATTACTGGAGGTTTGAAATAATGGTTGAAATCAGAATGCATGAGTCTTCCACCTTTGGTTGTCTTCTGTGAGATCGTTTAAGCTGTTCTGGGGCCCTGAAATTTCCACATGAATTTCAGGATCAGTCTCTCAATTTCTAAAACACTGCAGTTAGAATATCAATAGGGATTATAGTGAATGCTTGGATCAATTTGGGGAATGTTGCTAACTTAACATCAGGTGTCCCAATCCATGAACACAGGAGGTCTTTCCATTTATTTAAGTATGCTTTAATCTCTTTCAACTGTGTTTTGTAATTTTCGGTGCATAACTCTCACACCTGTTTGGTTAAATTAATTCCTAAATCTGTCATTCTTTTGACTCTACTGTAACTGAAATTGCTTTCTTTTCTTACTTATTTGGATTGTTCACTGCTAATGTATAGAAATAGAATTGATTTTTGTGTATCAATCTAGTTTATGCTAGGGTTAAACTAACTATAGCAACAACAGAACTGAAGTCCAACTTGACTAACGAAAAGATCGACTCAAACACCGACACCCTCTGATGAAAAAGCAAACAAGAGGGACACATTACATACAAGGGAACAAACAGGATGGCAGGCTACTTACTCCTCAGAATCCATGCGACCCAGAATTTTCGGATTCATGCAAATGCTTCTGAAAAATGAAGGTGAAACAAAAACTTCAAAACAAACAAAAAAGCTGAGGAAATGCACAGCCAGCAGATCTGCCCTACGAAACATGTTAAAGGAAGTACTTCGGGAAGAGGCAAATGATATCCAAAGAAAATCAGGGATCTTGGGGCACCTGGGTGGCTCAGTCGATTAGGCGTCTGCCTTCGGCTCGGGTCATGGTCCCGGGGTCCTGGGATCGGGCTCCGCGTCGGGCTCCCTGCTCGGTGGGGAAGCCTGCTTCTCCCTCTCCCTCTGCCTGCCGCTCCCCCTGCTTGTGCTCTCTCCCTCTCTCTCTGTCAAATCAATAAATAAAATCTTAAAAAAAAAAAAAAAAAGAAAAATCAGGATCTATACAAAAAATTGAATAGTGCTGGGCATGGTAAAGTTGTGGCTGAATAGGAATTTTGTCTCTTATATTTAATCTCCTTAAAAGAGAAGTATCTAAAGTAATAATAGTAACAATGTATTATGGGGTTTAAGACACTGGTAGAAATAAAATGCAAGGCCACCACAGCACCAAGGATGGGAGAAAAGAAGTGGGGGTACAGTCGTATGATTCTTACAGTGTACATGAAGTGGTAGAATATTATTTGAATGCATGCTGTGACAAGCACCAATATTATACTGTAAACCCTAGAGCAACCACTTGAAAAGAACCTTTAAGGTGTATAACTAGTAAGCCAACAGTGGAGATAAACTGCAGTAACAGCAAATGTTCAACTGATCCAAAATTATGGAGGGAATAGGAACATCTGAATAAAAAATACATATGATAGAAATATACAGCCAGCCAGATGGTACCTGTACATGTAAAGTGTTAACACGCTAAATGTACATTGCCTACGCATCAATTAAAAGACCCAATTTGACACTTTAGATAAAAATAGCAAGACCCAACTATATAGTGTCAAAAGAATCCCACTTTAAGTATAAATACCTATATAAGTTAAAAGTAAGTGACTGGAAAATGGTAATGCTATGGTCTGAGGGTGTCTCCTCCCAAACTCTCATGGTAAATATAACCCTCAAAGATGACAGTATTAGGAGGCTGGCCTTTGGGAGGGGTAGGTCCTCGGGCAGAGCCCTCATGAACGGGACAAGGGCCCTTATAAAAGAGGCTCCAGAGAGATCCAGGTCACACGACCACAAATCCGTGACCCAGAACAGGGCCTTCACTAGAGTCCAACCAAGTTGGCCCTTGATCTTGGTTCTCCAACCTCCATAACCGTGAGAAATAAGTTTGTGCATAAGCCACCTCGTCTGCGGTATTTTGTTCCTGCATCCCGACCACACTAAGACACACCCAGCAAACGTGAATCAAATGAGTAGCTGGAGGGGCTAAATTAATATTGCACAAATACACTGCAGAACGAGGATTATCACAAGGGAAAAGACAGATTTACATAATAAAAGAGAGGTCTAGCCATCGAGAAGATATAAAAATCACGAACGCGCATGCAGTTTTTAAAGCACAGGAGCTGAAAAGTAATAAAACTAAGAAGAAAAACAGACAAAGCAGTCATAGCGAGAGCCTTCAGCATTCTGCTGCCCACAACTGACAGTACAAGTGGACAATACAATCAGACCCCTATGGAACACCGGAGCATCACTATCCACAGACATGACCTAACTGATACTTACAGAAGGACAGCGGAATACACATTCTTCTGAGGTGCACATACAGAGTTCACCAAGATAGACCATATGCTGTGCCATAGAGCAAATCTCAACTTCTAAAGGACTGGAATCATATAAACTAGGTTCTCTGACCACAAAGAATTAAAATAGAAATGGGTTGCGGCGAGGTATCTGGAAAACCACAAAATATTTTGAAATTAAATGACATTTCTAAATAACGCGGGGATCAAAGAAGAAACCGCAAGAAGTTGAAAAGGAAAACACAGTATATCAAAATTTGTGAGGTGAATCTAAAACAATGCACTGAGGGAAATTTCTACCATTAAATACTTGTATTAGAGAAGAAGAACTGTCTCAAATCAATTATCTAAGCTGTCACCTTAAGAAATTAAAAAAGCAAAATCAATTTAAACCTAAGGCAAGTGGAAAAAGTATAAGGGAGGTCTGAACAGAAATCACCTTAGTAGAAATCATAAAATCGATACAAAGGAATCAATGAAACTAAGAATGGGTTCTTTGACAAGATCAGTAAATCTAATAGGTTTAGCCAGAGTGATAAAAATGAACGAGGGGGGCGCCTGGGTGGCTCAGTTGGTTAAGCGACTGCCTTCAGCTCAGGTCATGATCCTGGAGTCCCGGGATCGAGTCCCGCATCGGGCTCCCTGCTCGGCAGGGAGTCTGCTTCTCCCTCTGGCCCTCCTCCCTCTCATGCTGTCTCTCATTCTCTCTCTCTCAAATAAATAAAATCTTAAAAAAAAAAAAAAAAAATGAACGAGGGCAGGGGTGCCTGGGTGGCTTGGCCTGATTAAGAGTCTGCCTTTGGCTCAGGTCATGATCCCAGGGTCCGGATCGAGCCCTGTGTCGGGTTCCCTGCTCAGTGGGGAGCCTGCTTCTCTGTCTCCCTCTGCCACTCCCCCTGCTTGTGGCTCTGTCAAAGAAACAGATAAAATCGTTAAAAAAATGAATGAGGGCAGAGTGACACAGATGACTAATATCAGTTTTGCCAGAGGGGACATCAATAAAGATCCTTTAGAGATGAACTGGATAAGAAAATATTATTAAAAATATTATCCAAACAAAGATGGAATGGGAAAACTCCTTGAAAGACACTAGCTAGCAAACCTCAGTCAAGAAGTCGTTAACACGGGGACGCCTGGGTGGCTCAGATGGTTGAGTGTCTGCCTTTGGCTCAGGCCATGATCTCAGGGTTCTGAGACTGAGCTCCACGTCGGGCTCCCAGCTCAGCGGGGAGTCTGCTTCTCCCTCTCCCTCTGCCTCTCTCCCTGCTTGTGCTCTCTCTCAAATTAATAAATAAAATCTTAAAAAAAAAAAAAAAGACATAGTTAACACGAACGGCCCTATACCTGTCAAAGAGAATGAATTCAATAAATCAAACACAAAAAAAACATTCTCTCACAAAAAACTCAAGGCTTAAGTGGCTTCATTGTTTAAATTCTATCAGGGGCGCCTGGGTGGCTCAGTCAGTTAGGCGGCTGCCTTCGGCTCGGGTCGTGATCCCAGAGTCCTGGGATCGAGTCCCACATGGGCTCCCTGCTCAGCGGGGAGCCTGCTTCTCCCTCTCCCTCTGCCTGCCCCTCTGCCTACTTGTGTTCTCTCTCTCTGTCAAATAAACAAAATCTATATAAAAAAAAAAAAATTCTGTTAAACACAGATGAAGAAATAATGCCAGTTTTGTACAAAATCTTCCAGGTAACTGAAGATGATGTTACACGTCCTAAAGCATGTTATAGAGCCAGCAACATCCTGACATCAAAGCAAGAAAAGACGTTTTTTATAAATTACAGACTGTGAAAAAACATAAAGGGAAATATCACTATAGAGTTCAGAGCCTAGAAGGGAGAGCCATACTGCTCAACATCAATTACAGGAAGGGCTGTCCATTACAGACCCAACAGAAGACGAATCAACATGAAAGAACCTCAATTCCAGGCCCCAACACAGCATCGCCTACGAGATAGCAATTAACCCTGCAACGCAGCCAATGAGAAGCTGTCATCATTCTGAACTCTTGCTTTTTCTCCAATGGACTTTTGTTCAAAACAACCCCTTCCGACTTCCTCCTTCTCCATAAAATAACATTCCTCTCCTTTGTTTGTTGGACTTGCCTAGGATTTTGCCTTAGGTTGCTTGTTCCAATTTCTAATTCTCCACTATTCCTGAATAGACGCATTTTTTTTTTTTTTTGCTGGTAAAATAACTGGCTGTTTTACTTTGAAGGCTAACAAGAGCAATGTAACTCATGAGCACAGATGCAGTAATCCAAAATAAACTAGCTGTCTGAAACCAACGATATATACAAAAGATAAAATACCATAGTGAAATGGCATTTGCTCTACGGCTTCAAGACGGGTTGAGTGTTTGACAATCAATCACTCTAACCGACCATAATAACAGACTAAAAATATATGAGCATCTCGACAGATGCATAAAAAGCATTTGATAAAATGTACCTGAGAAAAACTCCTAGCAAATCAGGAATAGAGAGGGGTTTCCATCTTAGTCTCTTAGGGTGGATGTAACAAAGCTACCATAGACTGGATGAGTTACAGAAACAAGAGAAATGTATTTCTTACACTTTCGGATGCCGGGAAGCCCAAGATCAAGGTGCCAGCAGATTCGGCATCAGGCGAGGCCCTGCGTCCTGCCACACAGACTGCTGACTTCTTCTCCTCACATGGCAGAGGGGCTGAGGGAGCTCTCAGGGGTCTCTTTTATAAGGGTGCTAATGCCGTTCGTGTGGGCTCCATGCTCATGACCTGATCATCTCCCAAAGGCCCCACCTCCAATTACCATCATACTGCAGAAAGGCTTCACCATGAATGTTGGGGAGACGGCAATATTCATTCGGTCTATGGCAACATCCTTAAACGGATAATTGGCACCTACAAAGAGATCGAAAGCTAATGTAATCGTGAATCGTCAAGGTCTGAATGCTTCCCCTCTAAGGCAGCGAACACGGCAAGTATGTGTACTTTTGCCACTTCTAGTCGATAGTTTACTGGCTGTTCTAGCCAATAAAAAAGTCAAGAAGAAAGAAAGAAGTAACACAGTCATTATTCACAGGCAAAACCTGACTCCATAAAAAGAATCCACAGAAAAGTTACTTGAATTAAGAGGCCAGTTTAGCAAAGTAACAAGATACAAAATCAGTATGCAAAAGTCAATTGTTTGTATATACCAGCCATAAACAATCAAAAACGGACATTGTAAAAAGCAACACTGCATAGTATACTACTAAAAAACAGGAAAGGGAAGTGTGCCACCATCGTCCCCACTCCCCAACTACAGAATTGTAGCTCAGAGGTTTTGAAGCAGAGAGCTCCTCTCAGAGGAATGAATTCCATTTGCAATGGAGTGTTTCGAAGGTTAGGCCTAGGTGCACATTCAAAACAGTGGAGGCTGTGGTAAAAGGCAACCCGGAGGAGACTGGTGGAATTCCTGGACATAGAGGATCAACTGTAGGCTGGCTGGATTACCTGACACAATCAGGGAGAAGAGACAGCTGGAAGGAGCCTGCCTAGGGTCAGAACAAAATCTCAGACACTAAGCTTGACAGCTGGCCCTTCAAAGGAGCAGGGATTTCACAGGTTCATATTATGAAGCAAGACAGCCAGGGCACTGTTGAAAACAGTAGAAGCAGCCCCCAGTTAGTGGACCTGGACAGCTGGGTTTGGTCAGGGAAAGAGACAGTCAAAGACAGCCCCGCCCAAACCAGTCATCCCAAGGTGACAGTGGGCATACCTGTGTCGGCTCTCCCTGAGGAGTCAAACCTGAAGCATAACACAGCTAGGATGGGGGGCGAGGCTAGGGGGAGAGTAAGGAGTGAAAACAGACTCTAAATAAACCAGCCAGACACTAAACAACTAAACAAGCTAGCAGCAATAACAAACCCAGGAAGGGGTGTGACGGTCCAGTACCCAGAATTGCTATAATATTTTAGATAGTGTAGCAACCGGACTATTTTATTTTATTTATTTTTTTTTTTTTAAAGATTTTATTTATTTATTTGAGAGAGAGAGAGAGCACAAGAGGGGGGAGCGGGAGAGGGAGAAGCAGACTCCCTGCCGAGCAGGGAGCCCGATGTGGGACTCGATCCCGGGACTCCAGGATCATGACCTGAGCCGAAGGCAGACGCTTAACGACTGAGCCACCCAGGCGCCCGCAACCAGACTATTTTAGATTGTCAGGTTTCCAGACAAGAAAAAACACTGAGGACACATGCAAAGAAACAGGAAAGTATGAATAAGCGAGCAACAGAAACTGCCTGTGGTTGCAACCAGATGTCAGATTTGACAAGGAATTCAAAGTTGCTTTTATAAATAGGTCCAGAGAACAAAAGGAAACCACAATCAAAGAAGTAAAGGAAGGTATGATGAAAATGTCCCATCAAATAGAGAATAACAATAAAGAGAGAACAATTATCAAAAAGAACCAAATAGAAGTTCTGGAGTTGAAAAGTGCAATAACTGAAGTCAAAAATTCACTCAAGGGGATCGGCAGTTGTTGAACTACCAGAGAAAGATTTAGCCATCTTGAAGACAGACATATAGAGATTACTGAATCTGAAGAAAGAGAGGAAAACAAATGAGGAAAATAAACTGAGCTGCACAGGAATGTAGGACACTCTTAGGAACGCCCAGAGAGAGCATGAGAATGCCACAACACAGACAGAAAGGAGCAGAAAAAATATTCAAAAGGAAACTGCCTGAAAGAAACTAAAGGAACTCCAGACAGGAGAAACGAGAAGAGATTCAGACATATCATAGGAAAAATGCTGAAAGCCAAAGGCAAGGAGAAATTCTTGAAAACAAGAGAAAATGACCCCTCACTTACGGGGGCAATCCAATCAGATTAACAGCAGACTTCTCAGCAGAAACAATGGAGGCCAGAAGGAAGTGGGATAATCATTCAAAATGCTCAACAACCAAGAATCTCATATCCAGTAAACTCTTTTTACAAATGAAAGCAACACTACTGAATTTGTTCCTTAGTTCTAATGGTTGTTTTGGTTTGGTCTGGTCTTTGTCAGAGTCTTCAGGGTTTTCGTCCGAACCCGGTGGGCATGATGGCTAAGTAAAATAAACCAGACACAGAAAGACAAACACTGCGTGATCTCACTTATACACGCAATCTAAAATAGACTCTTAGAAACAGAGCGTAGAACGATGGTTGCCAGGGGTCGGGGCAGGGGTAAGTGGGGACGTGATGGTCAAAGGTCCAAAGTTCTAATTATGCCAGAAAAATAGGTTCTGGAGATCTACTCTACAGCGCAGTGCCTTTAGCTGATGATACCGTGTTGTAGACTTAAAATCGCTAAGAGATGATCTTATGTTAAGTGTTCTTACCACTAATGATGGTAATATAGTAACAACCACACCCACAAGAACAAAGGGGGTGGGAGGAAACTGTGGGAGGTGACGGCTACATCTTCGTCCTTGATGGCAGTGATGGCAGACATCTGCATACACACTCATCAAGTTGTACACATGAAATACATGCAGCTCTACCTATCAATCATACCTCCATAAAATGCACCTCTTTGGCACCACTAATCACAGGTGCAATTTTTAAGTTTCTGTGTATGATGGTTAGATGAACTATTCTCTTGTGATTTGGCACAAACGCCACGAAAACAGGGAAGTGTCTTTATTCATTCTATCCCCCAGCACCCAACACAGTGTCTAGATAGTGGCTGGGGACTTGGTGAATCACAGTTAAATGAATGGAGTCTCTCTCCCTGTGTTTGTTACACACACACACACACACACACACACACACACACACACACACACGGTCACCATCATACCCATGCAGATCAGTGAGCAGTGCCTGGGCAGACACCCTGAGGGGATTAGGAGGTGGAGGAGCACCAGCAGTTTTGCTAGATGGTGGCTCTGAGCTTCTGTAAGGTGAAGCAGCATGACTGTCAGCGGGGCTAAGAAGCTTTCCGAGTCTAAGGTCAAGGCTGAGACCTTTGTGCCTGCACACACTCGGTGTCCCCTTGTTACCGCCGATGGTGGGTCCTCAGAACGCTCATCACCACATGCAGTGATTCCCTCCCAGACCTCGGGCCAGGGCGCCCTCTCCCCACAATAATGGAGCACGCTACTCTCTTAGCAGAAAAGCAAGGCCAGAACATCGGTTTTCTGCTGTTCGTCCCCTCTTGACGTGTTTTCTCACCTTTTATTCACTTCCATGGTTCTCCTTGGAGTCTCCCAACCCAACCTGCTAATTCCCAACCAGTGTCTACAACACCTGTGCATGCGGCTCACTGGCGATGTAGGCGTCTACTGGAGGAGAGCTGGATCTAACTACGGGGCGGTGTATTTTCTTTCTGCTTTCTCGTCTGAATCTGTAAGCTTCCAGACGTCAAGAAAAGTACTCCAGCTGGCCCACAGGAGGAGAATGCTTCAGGTGAGGCTGCCACTCTCATGCACCGCAGGGCGCAAAGCAGTGCTGCCTCATAAGAACCACACGCTGCCCCGCTGCACCGCAGGGGCCAAAAGAGAATGAAAGCCTAAGAAACCTCAGTGCAGATCCTCATGTCAACGGCACAACCGTCTCCTCTCAGGGACATGCAAGCTGCTGTCTGGTCTGGTTTGGTTTCGGCCTGCATCCTCTGGGGCGATTTCATAGCACTTGCAGACTTAGCTAACCTTCCATCCAAAGCTCTCTGCTTCCCCCGCTGCTCCTCTCTACTGTACCACATCGCTCCTCTCTGCGTTAAATGCCCGGACTGGGTGTTCACCTGGCAAGGGTATCAAAGCCGCAGTCTTCATAAAAACGACTGGAAACTCGTACCAGAGACACTGGCTGTGCAACAAGAATGAGGATACAGCAAATCAAACAGTGAACAAAATGTTATTTGCAAATTATCTAGCGTCTCACACTTAGGGTAAATGACTTAATGTGGTGTACTCTCTTCTAGGCTTCATGCTATGCATTTTTTAAATCATGAGATTGGAGTGGGGAGGTCATCTACACTCTTTCATCTGCTGTTTTATTTCCTCACATTATACCATAAACTACTGTCCATCATGATAATGACGATGAGGATACCGATGCTGACGTCCGCATGTACAGACCTTGATATGAACCAGACACCCACTTAGTGATGTGCCTAGAGTGACTTGTCACCCCACAGTGTCTCATGCACTGAAGAGACATCATGTTCAATCCATACCCAGATCCAGTGTAATCAGATTAAGCTGCTGCACACGTTCACCTGTCTTTTGAGCCAGAGGACACTGGACACGGAGGTGCACTGCAGTTTAGGGCCAAATCCCACGTCTCTTTATGCTTCTCTCTGACCTGGGTACCACCCTGACTCTGCCCTTGCTGGCTAGGTGGCTTTGGGTAAGTTACTTCCCCTCTTAACCTCCACGTGTCTCAGTTTCCTGGTCTGTAAACAGGGCATGTCAACCTTAAAAATACTTACCTCCCAGTGTTGCAGTGACTAGTCAATGACTTTAAAAAAAAGTCTATCTGTAGGGAAAGAGCTAAAAACAATGCCAGGGCTATAGTAAGCCTCCTGACGTGTGAGCTTCTATTCCTGTGTCTCTTTACTTCTGCTTTCTGCTTGCGCCCCTCATCCTTCCCTCCTGTTTGCCACGACTTCTCTCTTCCTGCCCCCAGTATACCTTCACCTCGCCCTCTCCCTTTCCCTCCCCACTGCCCCTTTCCTCAGACTCTCCAAAAACACTGTTTACCATCTCCTCATGCTGGAGCTCAGAACATATTAATACATCGGCCTTTTGTTCAATCAATAATGAGTATTAGTGGAAGAGAAAAATCCGCACGATAAAACTGGCCATGTGAAAACTCCATGAGAAATAAAGTCTTACCAATGACAATTTGACCTAGTAACAGTTTCATAGCGTTCCCAGATTCACCTGTGACCATCTGATGCAGGAGAAGTGGATTCAATAGAACTAACAGCAAGAAAAGAAGCCACGTGATGAGGTTCTTTGGCCTTTACATTTCACTCTTTGACATGATTATGCAAATTCACAGACTCGTGTTCTATCCTTATCCAGTGACCACTTACTTTTCCAACCACCGTACAAGACGTATGAACGGGTCATTTGGTCTAATTTCCTAGAGAAGTTTCCACTCGGACTTCATCATCACCCATACGGAGAGCTGAATACTCACTATGCTAAGAAACATACGCCGTCCCCTGTGCCCCCGCCCCCGACTCAGTTCTGGAGTCCCTGAGGAGCTGACGTGATCGCGCCAAGTCCCTCCAGTGAGTCAGAAGTAGTCTCGACACCATCTGTCCGCAACACGCTTCGGGGAGATGTGGGAAGGACAAGAGGAACAGCAGCTAGAACTGACAGCTCTCCACATGCCAGGTGCTGTCCTGACAACTTTCCTTGTCTTAACACAGAAGGTGCTCTAAACTGCCCCACTAACTAGTGTTTCCATGTTGCTACAGGAAACGAGGCTCACGGATGTTACGGAACGTGCTCAGTGTCGCCCAGCTGTAAGTGGTGGAGGCACAGGTCTGAAGGCGTTGTGGAAAACTCACCCTGCTGTGTATTTCTTCAATCAATGGTAAGCTCCAATGGCCACTGCAAAATATTTAGAGTAACGGCTAACACAGACCAGACTGGTTTTATAGCATGGAACCGTGCAGGAAACAGAAATGTGATTTCAACAGCAATCACATAGACAGAAGCTCGACAGGACTGGATTCAGGAGACTTTCTGGAAACAGTACTCTCAGAGCCTCCTTAGAACAGCAGACAGGACGTCAGTCTCCTAGCCAAAGGCGTTGGGTTTGTGCACCAGAGAAGGCACCAAACTGGTGTCGCTTTCGCACCCTCACAGTGGAGAGAGAAGCCTGGCGGCAGGAAAAACAGAGGACCATTCTCCTGCTCCAGTAGTTCCCAGACAAGCTGCCCACATGAGTCAGAACCCAGGAACTCTGAAAAAATGCACACGCTGGGGCGCCTGGGTGGCGCAGATGGTTAAGCGTCTGCCTTCGGCTCAAGTCATGATCCCAGGGTCCTGGGATCGGGTCCCACGTCGGGCTCCTGGCTCAGCGGGGAGTCTGCTTCTCCCTCTCCTTCTGTCTCTCCCCCTGCTCATGCTCTCTCTCTCCGTATCTCTGTCTCAAACGAATAAATAAAATCTTTAAAAAAAATGCACACACTCTGATCCACACCCAGTGAATCTCATTTAGTGTGGCTACGACGGTGCCCTAGAATCTGGGATTTTTAACTCTGCCTAGGAAACACTCAAGAACTTTATTAGGCCCCTTTGGGAGCAAGCCTGTGTCCAAGGTACTGACTTTCTGGACAGACACGCCCATGAGAAGACCAGCCTGAAAGCAGGCAAGAAGAAAGGACATAATGAACACGGCGCGAGAGGCAAAGCAAGGGCAGGGCAGTGCATTTTCTGAGAAGACATCATGACCCTGCTGGCCTTTCTTCCTGAAGGCTTCCGTCTGTCTATCTCAAAACCATTTTCTTTGGGGCGCCTGGGTGGCTCAGTCGTTGGGTGTCTGCCTTCAGCTCAGGTCATGATCCCAGGGTCCTGGGATCGAGCCCCGCATCGGGCTCCCTGCTCGGCGGGAGGCCTGCTTCTCCCTCTCCCACTCCCCCTGCTTGTGTTCCCTCTCTCGCTGTGTCTCTCTCTGTCAGATAAATAAATAAAATCTTAAAAACAAAACAAAACCACATTTTCTTCAAGGCCAGTGGATGGGGATGGTGGCAGGAGATGACATTTAGATCCCACGACGGCATGGGCTGTTCTCGAGGACCATGCATCCCATATGATGTGAGGTTATGCGATCTATTATCCCCACCTCCTCTCAGCCTTCGGTTCATTCTCGCACCCACACTCCATTCCACATCAGCCTGGAGCAACCAGAACTTGGGGCCAATGTCTTCCCTTCCCCTGCCAGAAACCTGTCCCTGACCTTAGAAGATCATCTCCCTCTTCTCCTTGCAGCTGTCCGTCTGTGATCTCATCTGCTGGCCCAAACAGGACAGTAGCTTCAAGCCCTAGCCCAGCCCCTCCTCTGCTGTCCGCACGTGGAAAGGCTTCTCATCAACGAGGAGAAGCCCAGGTCCAGGATAAGAGCCATGACTACCACAAAACCATCCTGGGCACTGACATCCCATGGCAGTGGTGACCCCCGAAACAAAGCTTTACCTCACACCCTAGCTGTCCCAGAAACATTTTCTCATCACAGTAAGCAGACAGAAGAGGAAGGTGCCCGGAATCCTTCCTGGGGGGTACTGTGCCCTACTCCACGCTGCCACACTATTTCCTCTGACCAAATGCAGGCAAGGACCACAACATTCCTATCCTTCTGTTGTGAATACGAGGCTTTGCGGGGAGGGTACCTGCATAATAATACTTAATATTTAAACCAAAATACTGGCGCATTTTGAAAAGTTCAGAGGGCAATTTTGGTTGTTGAAATGATGAAAGGGAGGTCCCGGCATTTAGGAAGGGAAAGTTGCAGGGATGCAAACCTTTTTTGCAGAGACTTCAATGCACTGGATTCTCCATGAATGTAACTTCCCTGTAAACGGAGGGAAACTGGCATGTTGTTTTACCTGGAAAGGTACCAATAACCCTTGACCGTTTTGGAAAACACATCAGCGAAAGCCATTCCCTTCTTGGCTTTGAGTCTGCGACCACATGCCAGTTATGGCTCAGTAGCTGTGGCTGTGCATGGAGGAGACAGGATGAGGGGAACCCAAGTGTACGGACCAGATGCAGCTTCTGCAGGATATGCTGGGAAAGGACGGGAAGAATTCAGTGGGAGATGTTCATCGTGTGATCTGCCAGGAGCGGCCAAACAAAACCAGCTTAACCACTGCCACTTTGCTTCCATGTCTGTCTCCCTCACCAGACTCCTACCTCCTTCTTGGAAGGTTGGACACACACCTAGTTCATCATGGTGTCCTCAGGCCGGAGGCCCTGACACTTAGCAGAAGGCCAGTCCACACCTGTGGAACTGAAGGAAACTAGGAATGGCTGGACCCCGCGTCATAATGACGCACCACACGACAGAACCATGTCCAGACTGAAGCCTGTCAGGCTGCGGAGGGCGGGACGTGAGTGCCACAGGCCTGTCTTAGGACCCCTGCAGCAGGGTCCCAGCAGCCTGCGGTACTCATCTCCCATTACATCCCTCAGGGGTCCCAGATTTGACCAGTTCAAACAATTCTCACCAACCATAAAAGTCTAATGTAGTAAAAGAGATAACTTACTGCTTAAGTGACTGTCTGAACCTTGTTTTTAGCTGGCCTGAGGCACAAATCCAGGCACAGCACACTCTGGTCGGGAAGCAGAAGCGGACCTGAAAGTCTTCCAGGCTGAGGCAGCGGCAGGCTAGGCAGAGCGCGCACACACGAAGTGTAATCGCAGAGGGCACACGTGACACTCCTGGAACAGAGTTTACAACTGTTAGGGAGCCCAGAGCTGGACACACACGAATCAGGCGATACAGTTCACCAGGGCCTCGCTGTGGCCTCCCACCACAGGACCTTCCCCTCCAGGACTCCCCATCTGAGCCCTTGCTTTCAGAGGGCTGCCTGGAGGCAGTCAGTTCCAAAAGTGTGGTCTGTCCACACACCAGTTCACCTCCTTCCGAGGGAGGAGGTCATGTGGAAGTGCTGCGCAGGCAAAGCCCCAGAGCTGGGGCCACGCCTGCTGTCCCACAGTCAGAGCTCTGGCAGGCGTGGCTGCAGGCTCAGCAGCCAGTTTGCATCAAAGTGCTCACAGCCACTGGGAAAGACTGCACTGCGAGTATTTCTTCAAAACAAAACAGACAGGGGGCGCCTGGGTGGCTCAGTGGGTGAAGCGTCTGCCTTTGGCTCAGGTCCTGTGTGATCCCAGGGTCCAGGGATGGAGCATCTCCCTCTCCCTCTGCTGCTCCCCCTGCTTGTGCTCTCTCTGTCAAATAAATAAATTTAATCTTAACAAAAAATGGACAGTTTCCAGGAACAGTTTGGACAAACAGAGGTCATTAATGTCTTTGCTTCCTCCCTCTGCCTCTCCCCAGGTGCCAGGTTTGCGTTTTCTCCACTGTTACAAAATCAGCGTGTACAATTCTGAAATCGAACTTTCACATTTCTTTACTTATCCCTTCCTCTCCTCTGAACCTTTTGTATGGAGGGGCTGTTCTCAAAAGGGACAAAAGCGTTTGCATAGAAAAACCTATTGCATAACGACAAAGACTCGTGATCATTAGGAACTGTCAGGATGACATCCTGAATTTTCAACATTTACAAAATGGGTTTACATCACCTCCTGCCCTTTTTGTCTCTCTCATTCATGCAGCGACCAGGCTAGAAAAGGTCGTTCCCTTGCTGGGCGCAGCTGCATTGAACAGCGGCCCTGCCTCACATCTTGAATCAATTTTCTCAATGCATCCGGACGCCAACAGCCACAATGTTCGAAGCCATTTTGAAATCCTCCCTTTTCCCCTCTCACTGAAAGTTTATGGAAACTGCTAGCAGTAAACGGACACTTGCCGGTGACCACACAGGGGCCAGGGGGCTTCCTGGTTGGAATGGGGGGAGGGCCAGCCACAGCGGCAGTAAGCAAGGTGAGGAAAAGGCTGGAGTGCTTTTCCCCCCACCCCGTCTTTGCCTCTGGTTTACGGAAAGCTTTTTCTGGCTCAGGGAACTGATTAAATCTGTTTCCTCCCACTTGGGAGGAGAGAGCGTGTTAAACTTTCAACATTTTTGGCTGACCCAAAGCTCACCTTTGGGAAGGTCTGTATCCTCTTGCCTGGCCCTGAGAAAATCAAGCCCCAAGTCATAAGGTGGCTACAACAGTTGAGCTGCTGCTTCATACCATGGGTATATCCACAGTCACTGGGCACAAACGGTTCATCCCCTCTACTGCGTCAGCCTTCCCTTACTCAGAGAAGTCTTTCAGCACGTTTTAGTGAGGCAGGGTCTTCTCGCTAGTGAGTCCCACGGCTACCACCGCTGTTTCCGACGTCCCAAGACCACCCTTGCTTTTGGTGAATCCCCAGGAGGGCCCAAAGGACTCAGGACACAGTCATCCTCAGGGCTAAGATTTATTACAGCAAAAGGATACAAAGCAAAATTACCCAGGGGAAAAGGGCCCCTGGGTAACATCTGGAGGAAACCAGTGCAAGCTTCCAAGAGTCCTTTCCCAGTAGAGTCATGCTATTTGTACCTCCAGCAACAAATCATGGTAAGTCACACGAAACGCTGTCTACCAGGGAAGCTCATGACTAACACCATGTCTGAGGTTTGTTTTGGGGGCTGGACACATAGGCACTCTCCGCCTAGCACGTACAGAGATTTCAGATTTCCAGAAGGAAAGCAGGTGTTTAGCATGAAACATATTGTTTGGACAGTTTAGGAAGAGTAAAGCAACCTGCTCGGGTAGGGAATGGTGGGAAGCCTTCCGAAATTCAAGTTCCCGGATGCAAGGTAAGGGCCAGCATGCTGATCTCTGCAAGGATAGCGGTTTCGGGCCTGCTATGTTAACTCTTCTCTGCACAACACCCAACAACAATGCTTCGAGATGCATCACCAAGTCAGACAGAAGGGAAGGATAAATGAACAAATCTACAAACGACAGCTGTAGAGCTCAACACTCTCTCAGTAATATGCAGAAGGAACAGGAGAAAATCAGCAATATGTGGATGAACTGAAAAACACCGTGAACTACCTGGATATAAGCGACAAGTACAGAACCCTTCCCATAGCAGCGGCAGAATATACATTCTTTTCAAGGGCATATGGGAGTTTTACCAAGGTACCCTGCATCCTGGGTCATAAAACAAATATTACAAGGGTTTTTTTTAAAGATTTTATTTATTTATTTGACAGAGAGAAACACAGCGGGAGAGGGAACACAAGCAGGGGGAGTGGGAGAGGGAGAAGCAGGCTTCCCGCTGAGCGAACAGCGCGATGCGGGGCTCGATCCCAGGACCCTGGGATCATGACCTGAGCCGAAGGCCAAATATCACAAGTTATAAAATAGTTGAAATCATACGGAGAATGTTGCCTGAGCAAAAGAGAAAAACTACGAGTATGTAAGAAAAAGTGAAGAGGAAAATCTCCAAACATCAGGAAATTACACCATACGCTTCTAAATAATCCATGGGGCGCGCAAAGGGCAAGTCTCAAGGGAAATTAGAAAATATTCTGGATACTAACCCTTTATCAGATGAACTGAATGGAAATGAAAATACAACATATCCAAATTTGCAGGATGCAGCTACAGCAGCGTTGGGCAGTAAATGTACAGCATCAAATGTTTGCATTACAAAGAATCAAGGACCCAAATCAATAATGAAAGCTTCCCCCTTAAGAAACTAGAAAAAGAAAATAAACTCAAAGCAAGTAAATAAGGGAAACAGACATTAGAACAGTTATCAGGAAAAGAAGAGTCCTTGAAACCAAAAGCTGGTTCTTTGAAAAGGTCAGTAAAATTCATAAATTTCTATCCAGACTGACACAGAAAGAAAGATAAGGAAAGATACAACTTAACACTATGAGGAAAGAAATAGGTTACAGACTCTACAGCGAAAAGATTCTAACAAATAACTATGTACCTACATTTGACAACGTAGATGAAACAATCAATTGCTTGAAAGACACCGACTATTAAAACTCAACCAAACAAAACAAAACAAAACAAAACAAAACACACACACAAAACAAAACACCACCCAGATTATCTGAAAAACATACATATTATTTTAAAAATTTTATCTTTTAAAAACTTTCAGGAAAGAAATCTCCAGGCCCTGACGGTTTCTCTGGAAAATCCTACCACACATTTAAGAAGAAACAACAGCAATTCTATACAACCCCTTCAAGTAAATAGAAGACAGGGAACATTTCTTGAATCATTTTATCAGATCACCATTACCCTGATACCAAAATCAGACAAAGACAGTACTAGCAAATCCAATTCAATAATATATAAAAAGAATAATACAACACGACCCAGTTGGGTTTATCCTAGAAATGCAAAGGCAGTGCAGTATTCAAAAATCAATGAATAGGGGCGCCTGGGTGGCTCAGTTGGTTAAGTGTCCCACTGTTGGTTTTGGCTCAGGTCATGATCTCAGGGTCCTAGGGTCAAGCCTTGCCTTGGGCTCCATGCTCAGCAGGGAGCCTGCTTGTCCCTCTCCCCCTGCTCCCCCCCCCCCCACTCCCAGGCACTCTCGCTCTCTCTAAAAATAAGTAAATAAATCTTTTAAAAAGTCAATTAATAAATCAATTATATTAGCGTATCAAAAAAAGAACCACATGACCATATCAATTCATGCAGAGAAAGCATTTGACAAAATTCAACAGCCATTCATGATAGAACAAGTCCACAAACCAGGAACAGAAGGGAGTTTTCTTAACCTGGATTTAAAACATCTTACAAAAATACCTACACCTCCCATCCTACTTAATGGAGAAAGACTACATGTTTTCTCCCTAAGACCAGGAATGAGGCTAGGATATCCACTCTCCCCTCTGTTATTCAATATTTGCTGGAAATCCTAGCCATTCCAGAAAGGAAAGAAAAAAGAAAGATCAGGAAGGAGGAAATAAAACTGTTCCAATTCACAGATGACATGATTATGTACACAGATAATCCCATGAAATTAAACAAAAAACCTCCTAGAACTAGTAAGTGCATTCAACGCTGTTGCAGCATACAAGCTCAACACAAAATGTCAAGCAAATTTCTACATGCTAGCAATGAACAATTACCTAACAAAACAAAAAGCAGAAATCACTGGCACATACCACTTAAAAGAGCTTCCCCCCTCAAACCTAGCGAAACATACACAGGATCCGTATGCCCTAAACTACAAAAAGAGGAGGAAAGAAGTATAAGAAGGCCTGAACAAATGGAGACACATACTGTGTTCATGGGTTGATAAAGTCAGTATAATTTAGATGTCAACAGGTCCCAAAGGGATCCATCGTATTAATACAATTCCAATCAAAAATCCCAGTAGGACTTTTTTGGAAATATACACTGATTACGAAGTTTAGGTGGAAAGGCAAAGGAAGTAGAATAGTCAAATAATTTTGAAAAAGAAAAAGGAAATTGGAGGAGTAACACCAATTTTATGATTTACTATGCAGCAACAGCCAAGATATGGAAACAACATCAGTGTCCATGGAGGGATCAATGGATCGTGAAAATGTGCTATAGATACACGATGGAATATTATTTGGCCACAAAAAAAGAAGAAAATCCTGCCTTTTGCAACTACATGGATGGACCCTGAAGGCTTTATACTGAGGTAAGTCAGACAGACAAAGATAAATACCTTATGTTGTCACATATGTGGAAATTTAAAAAGCAAACTCATAGAAATAGAGATGAGAATGGTGTTTGCCAGAGGTTGGGGGGAAATGCTGGTCTTCGGTACAAAATTCCAGCCAGAAGATGAATAAGTTATGGGGATCTAATGTATATAGACAGCATGGTGACTATCACTCACAATACTGTATTAGATATGGAAAGTTAAGAGAGTAGATCTTACATGTTATCAGCACACAAAAAATGGTCATTATGTGAAAGAACAGAGTGTTAGCTAACTTTACATAGTAAATATTTCACAGTGTATACATGTATCACATCATCACCTTGTATACCTTACGTTTACTTATGTTATGTATCAATAGTATCTCAGTAAAGCTGAAAAAACAAAGTTATCCCCAGTATGTTCCAGTGGGAGCCCCTTCAAGCAATTTTGTGTGTCCTTCTGACAGCAGCCAATCCTTCCTTGACCTGTCCCTTATTACTGGTACCACAAGTTGAGCCAGGCTCATTTCTCCTTTCCCTCTGCCATCCCAACACACACGTGTATGAACATCTGTATCTATCGATCTATGCCTATATGCACACATACATACCGAAAAGCGTGAGTTCACATGGAGACCTCCAATCGCAATGTAACACCTCAGAATTTGTTTTCTTCCCTTCTGTATTTGAAACTCCCTTTTCCAAGAGTGAGAGTCATGTCTCCCAGTATCTTTTTACACATTTACTGAGTTGATGAATCCCACTGTATATAAGCCATCCCTCCTGCACAACAGAGGCCCACCCTCACATGCTCTGCTGAACCACTCCCTGACCTTGACCTCCATACACCACTCGAGTTAGAATCCTTGAGCCAGTTGGCCTTCTCCCCATCCAACCCCCAGGGACATCCTCCTCACCGCCTTGGGCTCTGTCCCCAGTGCAGCCTGCTCCTATGTATGGATGCCCTTGCCCACTGTGCCTGGGCTCTGACTCCTCAAGTATGGGATGCCCCTCCACACATACACTTGCCTTGCTCCGTAGCACCAAAGGGCTTTAGTGTGCTGAACTGCTCAGGCACAGAAGAGAAGAGAAGGGAAAGAAAGGGGAGGGGAAGAGGTGAATATACCTCAGTACAATCAGTTAATTCAGGTGAACTGGGCCAAATCTGGGCAATATCATGAAGCCAGTGCTTTTTTTCCCCTCACTGCTCTCCAGCTTCCTCTTCCTGCCTCTCTTCTCTACCCCTGTTCTTTCTCAGTGCTGACCTCCATCAAATGTCGAAAGGTAATGAGGGTCATGATTCCCGTATGATCATTTACATCAGCTGGCTGGCTGACACCCAGTGTGGACGGCATCCACCCTGCAGCTCTGACACTCAAGCCCTCTGTCTCTCGTGGCGGAGCACAAGTTTTCCCCCTCTTTTAGCAATTTCAGGTGTAAGCAGGAGAGCAGATTCCGTGCACTTCTCGGAGCCTTGGGTCCTCTGTCTGTAAAATGGGGATGAAGACCACCTCCCTCACAGGTTGTGGGAGAAACAGAGACAGCAACACCAGACACCTTCCGATGAGTTCTATGTGTCAAACCCAGCGACGAGGGCTTTGACCAGCATCACAGGACTCCTTGATATCCAGGAACACACCCAGTGGATTTCCCCTCAGCACTGTTGCACCTGCTGTACCTTCTGCCTCCAATGTTCTAACAATGCAGGTGGTTCCACCGCCTGCTCCTTCACTTCCTCAGGCCTCTGCTCAGTCATTACTGTCTGAGGGAGTCCTTCCCTCATCACCCTCAATAAATAACAACATGCTCCCCACATACTCTTTCCTCTAACCGCCTTATCTTTCTATGGAGCACTTGCCACCCTCTGATAGTCAACATATATTCACTGGCTAACTCTACGAAATGCGAGACTTTGTCAGTTTTGTCCTGTGTTGTACTCCAACTCCTCGAAAAGTACTCAGGCACACAGCAGGTGATCAGAAAATTCTTGGGGAACGATGGCTGGGAGTCAGGACCCTGACACACACTTCTAAGTTGCACAGGTACCCTCCAAGACAGGCACTGGCCCCATTTTATTGATTGTGATCCATATTTAGGCTTCAGGAGACAGGTGACTTGCCCAATGACACAAGCAGGATTTGGGGCTCTGGGCTTTGGAATCATATCTGCCACGTTCCAAAGCCCTCGGTTCCTGGACAGAGACCTCACAACCACAAAGGTCAAAGATTTTACTTCTGAGACACAGAGCCCAAACAGCTCAGATACCCAGAGACAACAAAAACAGATCACTGAACACAACCTAAAAAAGATCCCCAAAATCTCTGCACAACGAGCTCACAACTTGAGTCACAGACTCCCCAAAGCAACAGAGATCATACACACTGAGACAACTCCCACACGCCAACAGACCAACGTCTTCACTCTAAGGACACAAATTAAATCTGCTCAGCTACGTCACATCCTAGAGAGACTCCCAAACCACGCAGACACCTCCCAAGCTAATACAAAGACCTCCAAAAACAGAAAGACATTTAAGCTCAAATAACTCGGAAACATCACAGAACCTTCAGAGAAAGCCCCCAGACAAATCAGAGAACCTACATGTACCTCGCACACAGACTCCCCAACAGCTCAGATCCTTTACACCTTAAGACAGTGCCCCCCACCCCAGGCAGCTCAGAGACATCACAACTTGAAACCCAGAATCACAAACAGCTCAGAGACCTCACACCCTAGGGTGCAGCTGCCAACATAGAGCTCTCAAACCCAGGGACACCAATGCACAAAACGCTCAGAAAGTGCACCCCCAGATATACAGACACACACAGCCTAAAACACCTTATCCCATGGCGTACACAATCCACTCAGACAGCATAGCCCATTCACTCACAATCCCCCCAAAGCCTCAGAAAGATCAAATGTACCCAAGCTGCATCTGTACTGACCTATCTGTAGCGATACACATCCCCAAACTGCCTGACACACACTACTTCTTCCTAGGCAGGGACGCCAACCAAGCGCACAGACCTCGCCCTGCACATTAATTGATTGCATCTGGAGGACTGACCGCACCGCGCCAGACGCGCCCGGCTGAACAAGACTGAAAGAGCTCACGTGAAGACGGCACAGTCACCGCGCGCGTCCGCCGCCAGACACGGGCTACCAGCCAGCTGTTGCGCGGAACCTCGCCACCGACTAGGGCAGCATCTTCAGCCCCTCGGGGCAGTCGGTCGGTGAGCAGTTCAACTCGGAGAAAAATTCTACACTCTGAAAGGCCACACACACGCACACACACGGACACACACGGACACACACACACACCCCTCACCCCGAGTTCCAGCTCCGCCAGCGTCTTGCCCACCCCAGCCAGACGACCAATAGGAACTGGGTAGGCGAGGACGGAGGCGGGGACTAGGAGGCACTGTGCGCCCCGGAAGGGTTAACGCCGGCCATCTCACCGGAACCAATCACCGCGTAGAAAGTCTCTGACCCCGCCCCCCACAGTGGAGAGCCAATCCCTCGCCCGGTTGTTGCTCAGCTGGACGTGACCATGTAGGAACGGAGGGGTGGAATCGGCGAAGTGAAGGGAAGGCTGAGGCCTCACACCGGGTGTCCGCTCGGGCTCAGATGGGCCAGGAGAACGGAGCGCAGCGGGCGGGGAGGGACCCGGCGGCGCTATTAGCGCCTCCGCTGGGAACCGTGGCTGATGCAGACCTTCGGTGTTGTCACCTACACAATGGATTGTTCCAAGATCGGACGCCCCCTCCCTAGTGGTACCTCCTGGCGAGGACGGTCCTACCTCCGTGCCCCTGAGAGGTACTTCCAGAGACTCTTCCTGTTCCATCTCGAGCGCCCCTTGGTGGTGCGAACCTGGAATGGCTGGTCGAAGCCGATGCCCAGGGGCCTTCCAGGCTGGCCCCAGAGGGAGGGAGGGCAAAGCCAGGAGGCAAACCTGACAGCTCGCTGCACTCTTGGACTCGGGGAAAAAAATCTTCCTGAGCTGAAATTTACTTCCCTCCCCGGGTGCCTGCTCCTCCGGCACCGAGTATCGCAGCTGGGAGGCCGCTGGGCCCAGCAGCAGTAGCAGGAGGGGCAGCGGCGGCAGCAGTGGCCACCATTGTACCAGGGAGCGTTGCAAGCGTTTCTCATGTGCTGGGCGTTGTGCTGGCTTGTGTCTCCCTGGGCAATGCAGAATGGGTCTGGTGGGGGAGCAGGGGCAGGAAGGCTAGAGCACCGGACTGGTGTTAGAGGCCTGGTGTGGGGCAGGCCTCTGTGGTTGACTATGAGTAATAGGTCAGAGGGATGGCAGGATCTTTGGTTCTGTTAGGGAAGGGGCCATCTCCCAGGAGCCCCAAGGACACTGAGAAAGTGAGATAAAGACCGCCGACTTCGTCACCAGCCTGTCACCCCTGAACATGTTCCGTAGGAGGATCCTTCAGCCTGTGTAGCTATGTGTCTCATCACAGCCTTGCATTTATTTACTCATTCTCTCATTCATTCATTCATTCCCTCCAAATTAGGTGTCAGGCAATATTGGGGCTGTTAGGAATACAATCGTACAGACATAGAAAAAAAAAAAGAAAACCTTGCTCTCACAGAGCTTACATTCTATTGGGATCATACAGCACAAAAATGTAAGGAAATTGTCAGGTTTTGGCAATTGCTGCGATGAAAATTAAATCAGAAAAACGAAATAGAGAGGTCAATTTCTAGAAACAGGTCAAGGAAAGTCTTTCAAAGCATGTGATCCTTGAGCAGACACCTAGAGGACATGAATATCTGCAAGAAAAGTATCCCAGACAGAGGTAGAGCCAATGGAAAAGTGCGGGAGTGGAAATTCGTCCAGGGTGTATGAGGTACAGTGAGGAGGCCAGTGTGGCTGGCTCAGCAAGGCTGAGGGAGAGAGGTAGGAGATGAGGTGGGAGGGGCCAGACCCTGTAGCACCTTCAGGGCCTTGGTGAGGACTTTGATATACTCTGTTTGAGCCCCGGAGGTTTTGGTTTGGGGTTTTTGTTGGTGGTGGTGGTTGGTTTTGTTTTGTTTGTTTTGTTGTTGTTTGTAGTAGAAAAGCCCCTCAGGTTCTTTCAGAGGCCAGAGGCCCAGGCCACCCAGTGTATGGGGAGCAGCTCTCTGCTTGCCCCAAGGGAGAACTTCCCTTCTACCCCTCTGCAGCTGAACATACCTTCCTTGGACAGTTCCATAGACTCATGAGCAACCCCCCCACGGTTCCCCATGAACATCCCTGTCAAAGGATGATAGCCTCAGGGAAGGCCAAGCAAGGGCCCTCTGGCATGAGTGAGGTCCCACCCAGGTGGGTGGGCAACAGAGACAAAGTTACAGGCACAGAGAAGTCAGAGAAAGAAGAGCATTAGAGAGACCAGGACAGAGAGACTCTCTGGCCGCACACTGTCCCCACTGAATTAGTACCCACCCATGGGCCACTCAGTAGCTCTGCTACTGGATGATGTATGTGCCTGTCTCTCCAGAGCGAAAGAGGCACCTGACGTAATAATTCAGCTGCCTGTGGTCTGGTCCTCAGTCACACCGCCTTGTCCTACATCGGGACCCTCTGCCCCTCAGGACAAGGACACGTTTCAGTTATGGGGAGGCATATGCCGTACACACGGTTCCTCACAACCCCTCATGCCCTTGACTGCCCTCCTGCTGATCTCAGTGCCCAAAAATGCTGCAAGGAGGGAAGCGAGGGCAGGAATCTCTAGGTTTGCTTGAGGCTTTGTGCAAATTGATGCACCGAGGTGCTTCCCTCACCTCTCTACCTTCCACCACCACCTCCGCATTTCATACCTCCAGTACTGAGCCGGGGAACAGGGTGTGTGCGTGAGAGACAGGGAGACAGACTTCCTGAAAGGGAGTCGGCTACAGGGTCCTTGTGGCCCTGGGCAGCCCTCGCCCTTCCCCCTTCCTGGTCACCCCCTACCAGGCCTTGCTGTGCTGAGTTCTGCCTGCCTCCTTCAAAGAGCTTAAGTCACATCCAGTTCCTCCCTCCTCAAGAGCTGAGAGTGCCCTTCCTCCCTGGGCCTCAGCCCCCTTACGTGCAGATGATGACCTTCTCCTTAGGGGTTTGTCAGTTAACTGAGTTAATACATGTACATAGGTTTGTGACAGTGGTTGGCCCCTAGCAGGGGTGGGGGTAACGTTAGCAGATATTCCTTTTATCTGTACTGTTACCACGGGCTCCTAGGAGCTGCATAGGGCTGAGGAAAGGCCCCCCCCCCCCCCCGAGGATGGGGACACTAAATGTTCATTCCTGTGCTAGCGGGGCAGGCGTGGGAGACAGCACGGCAAATGGGAGCTCCCAGGCCTAGTGCTGAGCCCTGTGAGGGTGAGGTCCATCCTGCCTTCCTCGCAACCACGTTCTCAGATGCAGATACGCGAACAGCTCAGAGGCTCAGCCCTCTGGACAAAGACACCCCCCCCCCCACACACACACCGAATAGTTCAGAGACCTCAGACCCTGGGATAGAGACTCACAAATCGTTCAGTCATCTCTCATCCTAGACACCAGCCACAAACAGCTCAAAGATGTCACACCTGACAACATAGTGCCAACTGGCTGAGAGGTTTCCTAGTCCTAGTAACAGCTGCCCTTCCGCTCAGAGGCCTCGCACACCCACTCCCAGAGCCTACAGGCTGCACCCTGTGACACAGTGCCACAGATCTTGAGCTCAGGGCTGCTGTGAGGGCAGTGACAGGGAGTCTCTGTTCCGTCCACCCTGTGGGGGAGAGGCCTGGTGTCTTGCCGTCCTCGCTGTCTGCAGTCACACCATGTTATCTGGAAGTCGGGTTCACCCCAGGGCTGGGGAGTTCTCTGGGACCGAAGGGTTCTGAGAGTGACCTCTCAGGTCTGGATCCTGGGGATGCCTGTTATCTGGCCCACCCTGCTCACCTCTGGTCATAGTGACTTCTGCACCCTGCCCCTCGGGGTCTTAGGGTGATCTTAGATCCATAAAAGGAGACCTGTGGAGCC
>NC_058419.1:81987313-82006470 GCF_002201575.2 Neomonachus schauinslandi
GACTGAGTGGACTTGGATTCCCATCTCCCTCCACCTCATTACTAGTGAACCAGTCCTTTCCTGTCTCTCTCCCTCCTCACCCCATAACACACCCAGATGAAGAGTCTTATCCCTAGACCCTGAAGATCTTGATGAAGTCAAATTTGTAAGTGTCTAGTACATCAGAGCTCCTGCCCCAAGAATGATGTGAGAATATCAGTCAACAAAGCTTTTCTTCTCCTGGACCAGTGATAAACAGTATCATGGCACTATCTATCAACCTGAAAAAACCTTGGAAAGCTATGCTTGTGAGGACAAGGACTGTTTTTGTTCAATATCCCTAGTCTCTGTAGTGCCTAGCACATAATGGACGCTGACTGAATGCTCACTGAATTACTGATCTTTGACCCAGTAATTCCTCTTAAAAGAATGTATAATCAACCCCCACATGAACAGAGCTGTATATTCAAGGAAGGTCGTAGAATTCAATCAGGAACAACCTCTAACTGTCCATTAATAGTGATCATTGGATGGTAACTGAAAGATGAAGGGTTCATCTCTTTCCATGGAGGACCCACTGAGTTTGGAACCAAATGACGGGACTAGTCTATACTGATCACAAGGTTCTTCTTCAGGACATGCTGTTAGTGGTGGAGAGGGCGCAGTGAACAAATGGGAGATGGTCATAGTAGGACCTGGGGTGAATTATGTGTGTGTGTGTGTGTGTGTGATGGCTTTAGTCATTTTGGTTCGTTTGACTATATAAAATCTTCCAGTCCATGAATTCGGGGTGTAGATGAAAGATCTCAAATAAACAATGTAACTTTACATCTGAAGGAATTAGAAAAAGAAGAATAAACAAAGGCCAAAGTTAACTTAAGGAAGGAAATAAATGACATAAATGAGGAGAAATATACAGCATCAAGTCTTGGTAGAAACCCTCAAAAAGTATGTATAAATGGAAAATTCCTCAATATCACAAAAGCCTTATACAAACGTCCCACAGCTAATATCATCCTCAATGGGGAATAACTGAGAGCTATTCCTCTACTGTCAGGAAAAAGACAGTGATGTCCATTCTCACCATTACTATTTAATACAGTACTAGAAATCTTAGCCTTAGCAATGAGACAACAAAAAGAAATAAAAGGCATCCAATTTGCCAAGGAAGAAGTTGAACTTCCACTATCTGTAGATGACATGATACTCTATGCAGAAAACCTAAGGGGCTCCTGGATGACTTAGTTGGTTAAGCATCTGCCTTCAGCTCAGGTCATGATCCCAGGGTCTTGGGATCAAGCCCCACAATGGGCTCCTTGCTTAGCAGGGAGCCTGTTTCTCCCTCTGCCTCTGCCTGCCGCTCCCCTGCTTGTGCTCTCTCTTTCTCTCTGTTAAATGAATAAATAAAATCTTAAAAAAAGAAAACCTGAAAGACTCCATCAAAAAATTGCTAGAACTGATAAATGAATTCAGCAAAGTTGCAGGATATAAAATCAATGTACAGAAATCTCTTGCAATAGCTGGTGCAGCCACGCTGGAAAACAGTATGGAGTTTCCTCAAAAAGTTGAAAATAGAGCTACCCTACAACCCAGCAATTGCACTACTAGGTATTTACCCCAAAGATAGAAATGTAGTGATCTGAAGGGGCACATGCACCTCAATGTTTATAGCAGCAATGTCCACAATAGCCAAACTACGGAAAGGGCCAAGATGTCCATCGACAGATGAATGGATAAAGATGTGGTATATATATATAATGGATGGAACTAGAGGGTATTATGCTAAGCGAAATAAGTCAATCAGAGAAAGAAAATTATCATATGATCTCACTCATATGTGGAATTTAAGAAACAAAACAGATGATCATTGGGGAAGAGGGGAAAAAGTAAAACAATGAAATCAAAGATGGAGACAAACCATAAGAGACTCTTAATCATAGGAAACAAACTGAAGGTTGCTGGAGGGGAAGGGGGTGAGGGGATGGGGTAACTGGGTGATGAACATTAAGGAGGGCATGTAATGTAATCAGCCCTGGATATTATATAAGACTGATGAATCACTGAACTCTACCTCTGAAACTAATAATACACTATATGTTACTTAATTTAATTTAAAAAAAAGAAAAAATATCTGTAGCATTTCTCTATACTAATAATTAAGTAGCAGAAATCAAGGAATTGACCCATTTACAATTGCACCAAAAAAAAAAAAAAAAAAGGATACCTAGGAATAAACCCAATCAAAGAGGTAAAATATCTGTACTCTGAAAACTACAGAACACTTATGAATGAAATTGAAGAGGACACAAAGAAATGGAAAAAATTCCGTGTGCATGGATTCAAAAAACACACATTGTTAAAATGTCTGTACTACCCAAAGCATCTACACACTTAATGCAATCCCTATAGAAACACCACCAGCATTTTTCAGAGAGCAAGTACAAAAAATCCTAAAATTTGTATGGAACCACAAAAGACCCTGAAGAGCCAAAGTCATCCTGAAAAAGAAGAGCAAAGCTGGAGGCATCATGATTCTGGACTTCAAGCTATATTTCAAAACTGTAGTCATCAAGACAGTATGGTAGTGGCACAGAAACAGACCCATAGATCAATGGATCAGAATAGAAAACCCAGAAATGGACCTACAGCTAAATGGTCAACTAATCTTTGACAAAGCAGGGAAGAACATCCAATGAGAAAAAGATAGTCTCTTCAACAAATGGTGTTGGGAAAACTGGACCACTTTATTACACCATACACAAAAATAGACTCAAAATGGATGAAAGAACTAAATGTGAGACAGGAATCCATCAAAATCCTTGAGGAGAACACAGGCAGCAAACTCTTGGCATTGGCTGTAGCAACTTTTTCTACACATTTCTCTGGAGGCAAGGGAAACAAAAGCAAAAATGAACTATTGGGAATTCATCAAGATAAAAACTTCTGCACAGCAAAGGAAACAACGAACAAAATGAAAAGTAAGCCTACAGAATGGGAGAAGATATTTGCAAATGACATATCTGAGAAAGGGTTAGTATCCAAAATTTATAAAGAACTTATGAACCTCAACACCCCAAAAATAAATAATCCAGTTAAGAAATGGGCAGAAGACATGAATTGACATTTTTTTTCCAACGAAGACATCCAGATGGCTAACAGACACATGAAAAAATGCTTATCATCACTCATCATCAGGGAAATACAAATCAAAACCATGATGAGATACCACCTCACACATCTCAGAATGGGTAGAAATTTTTTTTTAAAGATTTTATTTATTTGACAGAGAGAGACACAGCGAGAGAGGGAACACAAGCAAGGGGAGTGGGAGAGGGAGAAGCAGGCTTCCCACTGAGCAGGGAGCCTGATGCAGGGCTCGATCCCAGGACTCTGGGATCATGACCTGAGCCGAAGGCAGACACTTAACGACTGAGCCACCCAGGCGCCCCCAGAATGGGTAAAATTAACAACACAAGAAACAACAAGTGTTGGTGAGGATGTGGAGAAAGGGGAGCCCTCTTGCACTGTTGATGGGAATGCAAACTGGTATAGCCATTCTGGAGAACAGTATGGAGGTTCCACAAAAAGTTAAAAAGTTGGGATGCAGCAATTGCACTATTAGGTACTTACTGAAAGGATATAAAAATACAGACTTGAAGAGGTACTTGCACTCTGATGTTTATAGCAGCATTATCAATAGCCAAACTATGGAAAGAGCCCTAAATGTCCATCAAGAGATGAATGGATAAAGAAGATGTGGCATATATAAATACAATGGAATATTACTCAACTATCAAAAGGAACAAAATCTTGCCATGTGCAACGATGTGGATGGAGCTAGAGCATTTGATGTTAAGTGAAATAAGTCAGTTGGAAAAAGACAAATATGATATGATTTTGCTCATATGTGGAATTTAAGAAACAATACAGATGAACATATGGGAAGGGGAAAAATAGAGAGGGAAACCATAAGAGACTACTACTGAGAACAAAGAACAAACAGGGTTGATGGAAGGAGGTGGGTGAGGGATGGGCCAAATAGGTGATGGGTATTAAGGAGGGTAGTTGTTATGATGTGCACTGGGTATTATACGTAAGTGATGAATCACTAAACTCTACTCCTAAAACCAATATTACACTATATGCTAACTAGAATTTAAATAAACATTTGGAAAAAAGCATACTCCATCAAACTTTCACAGCAAAAATAAATAAAAAAATTAAAATAACAAAAAAAATTAACCAGAGAGGCAAAAGACTTTACAGTGAAAATCATAACACTGATTAAGGAAATTATAAAGACTAATGTGTTGACCTTGAATAAGATACTATCTTCTTTTATTCTGTTATCTCCTTAATAAAATGGAAATCACTGAATGGATAGATTTTTTTTTTAAGGAAAAGGGGCTATTCTGATTACAGCTGACCTGTGAACAACATGTGTTTGAACTATGTGGGTCCACTTATATAGCAGATTTTTAAAAAGATTTATTTATTTGAGAGAGAGAGAGAGCACAAGACGGGGGTGGGGGGAGAGCAGAGGGAGAAGCAGACTTCCTGCTGAACAGGGAGCCCAACGTGTGGCTTGATCCCAGGACCCTGGGATCATGACCTGAGCTGAAGGCAGACGCTTAACTGACTGAGCCACCCAGGCACCCCGATTTTTTTGATAATACAGTAAATACATTTTCTCTTCCTTATGATTTCCTTTTTTTTTAATTTTTAAAAGATTTTCTTTCTTTTTTAAAATTTTTATTATGTTATGTTAGTCACCATACAATACATCATTAGTTTTTGATGTAGTGATCCATGATTCATTGTTTTCATATAACACTCAGGGCTCCATGCAGTACATGCCCTCCTTAATAACCATTGCCGGGCTAACCCATCCCCTCACCCTCCTCCCCTCTAAAACCCTCAGTTTCTTTCTCAGAGTACATGGTCTCTCATGGTTCATCTCTCCCTCCGATTTCCCACCCTTCATTTTTCCCTTCCTTCTCCTAATGTCCTCCATGCTATTCCTTATGTTCCACAAATAAGTGAAACCATATGATAATTGAATTTCTCCGCTTGACTTATTTCACTTAGCATAATCTCCTCCAGTCCCATCCATGTTGATGTAAAAGCTGAGTATTCATCCTTTCTGATGGCTGAGTAATAGTCCATTGTATATCTGGACCACATCTTCTTTATCCATTCATCTGTTAAAGGGCATCTCGGCTCTTTCCACAGTTTAGCTATTGCGGACACTGCTGCTATGAACATTGGGGTGCATATGGCCCTTCTTTTCACTACATCTGTGTCTTTGGGGTCAATACCCAGGAGTGCAATTGCTGGGTCATAGGGTAGCTCTATTTTTAATGTTTTGTGCACCTCCACACTGTTTTCCAAAGTGGCTGTACCAACTTGCATTCCCACCAACAGTGTAAGAGGGTTCCCCTTTCTCCACAAGCTATATTACAAAGCAGTGATCACCAAGACAACATGGTACTGGCACAAAAACAGACATATAAACCAATGGAATGGAATAGAGAGCCCAGATATGGACCCACAACTCTATGGTCAAATAATCTTCGACAAAGCAGGAAAAAATATGCAATGGAAAAAGACAGTCTCTTCAATAAAAGGTGCTGGGAAAATTGGACAGCTCTATACAAAAGAATGAAATTCGACCATTCTCTAACACCATACACAAAGATAAACTCAAAATGGATGAAATACCTCAATGTGAGACAGGAATCCATCAAAATCCTACAGAACATAGGCAGTAACCTCTTTGACATCGGCCACAGCAACTTCTTTCAAGATACATCTCCAAAGGCTAGTGAAACAAAAGCAAAAATGAACTTTGGGTACTTCATCAAGATAAAAAGCTTCTGCACAGCAAAGGAAACAGTCAACAAAACAAAGAGGCACCCCACAGAATGGGAGAAGGTATTTGCAAATGACACTACAGATAAAGGGCTGGTATCCAAGATCTATAAAGAACTTCTAAACTCAACACCCAAAAAACAAATAATCAAGTCAAAAAATGGGCAGAAGATATGAACAGACACTTCTCCGAAGAAGACATACAAATGGCTCCCAGACATGAAAAAATGTTCATCATCATTAGCCATCAGGGAAATTCAAATCCTTATGATTTCCTTAATAACATTTTCTTTTCTCTAGATTACTTTATTCTAAGAATACAGTATATAATATGTAAGAATAAAAAGTATGTGTTGACTGTTTTACTGGTTAGGATTCTGGTCAGAAGTAGTTTATTAATAGCTTAATTTTTGAAATAAAAAACAATCTAGATATAAACTTGTGGAATTAAGTCATATTTAGCAAGGTTTCTGGAAAGAAACAGATATATTTGTGTTTACTAGTTCAATCAGAATATAAAATTTTAAAAAGTTATATAATTTTCAATAGCACCAAATATTTATAAGTTTAATAAAATATTTACAAGATTTTTTGATGATAGTTTAAAACTTTATTAAGAGAATTTTATCGTCAAATATCTAACAAAGAACAGCTTGCATGGTTTCAGCTTGTCTTTATTTAAACGTGTGGTTGCCCTTCACCTGTAAGACAAAATAAGATTTGGGAACTTAACTTAGTAGAATTTTATTTAGATGACATTAATGTTATACAAAGGACACCACAGTTTTTGTTTTATAAGATAGACTTCCAAACATATTTTACTAATGTATTTTAAACACACCACTCTTTCTATTGGTATAAGGAAACAAAAAGGTTGTTCATGTTCAGAACATATTAAATGAAATGAACCTATTAAAAGGTAGTTATAAATGAAGGCAAAAATTGTGTGTACTTTTACTAAAAATCCAAGTAACACACAAATCAACTTGAAATAAAAGAAATTTACAAATCAGTATTATTTAAGTAAAACAACTTGAAAAATATTCTGAATATAAGATATTAAAACAGTAATGTCACATTTGTTACTGCTTGAGTAAATAGGAATTCCAGTACTACAATTGTTTTTTCTTTATTATGCAGAAGTGCAAAAATGTTTCTTTGGTTTACTTTAGTGCTAATGTGAATGGCTAAGTAGGATAACCATTTTGTCCCCATTTCTACCTGTAGTCCTAGTGTGATTATGAATAATGTCTTTTTTCACACTTGACAGTGTTGAGTTTGTATAATAAATTACATAATCACACTAGTTTTGAGTCATTGCCTTCATTTCTGATATGAAAATGTGAAGCTCATATATACTTTGTCTTAGAGCATGGTAAAAAAAAAAGAAAGGAAGAAATGAATGGAGACAGGGAGGGAGAAGAAAAGGGAGAGAGAGGGGGATAAAAAGATACCTAGAAAAGTCAGACATTTGTTTCTAAAACTAAGTACTTTTTTAAAAAACCTTTATTAAGGAATAATTCACAAATATAATTGTATATATTCAAAGTGTACAACATGATGATTTGTTCCACATTTACATTATGGAGTGACTACTAGATAAACATAAGTAATTAACACACCTATCACTTCATGTAGTTAACTCTTTTTTTTTTTTTTTTGTGGTGAGAATGCTTAAGATGTATTCTCATCACCTTTCAAGTATACAATACCATCTTATCTACTAAAAGTAAATACTTGTGAGGGATAACTCTGACAAATTTCATAAGCTTTCCTATGGTCTCTGTGATGTTTAAATAATTAGGTGCTGCTGGGATTTATTAAATAATATGTTTTCCTAGTATATCAACCATTTCATCCATATTTTGAAAACATTAGAGTTCAAAAATGTATTCACTTTCAATTACATAAAATACTCAATGTCAGTGTCTTGTTCATTTTCAATATTACATACACTTGGGTGTATATATTTGGGCTTTTTCCATTTTCCTCAAGATTATGTACTCTAGTGGATACTCTTCAGTATTTTTAAAAAGAGCAACCTTTTCAATTTATTAGTTGTATTTTCTTTTTACTAATGATTCATACCTTTTATTAAGTACCTCTTTCTTTTTCCATTAGGATTATTCTGTTGCTTTTTTTTTTTATATTGGATGGTCATGCAATGTATTATGTATTTAAAAACATGCATTTAAAGCCTGTGATCCTCCTATGAGTATATTCTAGCCATGTAAAATAGGCTCCTGGAAGCAGTCTGAAAACTGTCTCTTAATGTAAATAGTCTAAAGGAATGGTTCAACAATTTGGAGCAAAAAGTTTAAGTACACTAATACATGGTAATTTATTCCCTAAACATCAAGTGCTTCCTTTAAACTCAGAAGCTCTTATAATTAACGGTCAGCAATTTGGAAGATACATGTAAAACATACTCAAGTTGGTTTGTCAGGAATTATTAAGATATTGGTCTTTGGACTTCAAATCTTATTAATTTATGCCTCAAGGCAAAAATTTAATAATATGCCATGTTTGAGATGGTTAGAGGTGATTATATCATACCATCCATAGCTCATGAGACTGACAGTGGGGACAAGGAGTGTGCTTAGCATAGGTATCTTACAGCTGCCTTGAGCATTAGTGACTACATGCAACTTTCTCTACTTGATCAGACACAGAAACTAGAAACTTGACTGTCTCTTCCCATTTTATTATTCAGTCATTTGAGCCTTCTTTGGGGACAGGATTTGAAATGCAATAGGTTTTTTTTGAATAGACAGAATAATCCAGAATTTGACAGAATCTAAGAATGGGTATCCAGGTCTCCATACACAAAAACATCAAGCAAGATGATAAAATTTGACTCAAGATGTTATTTGTAACAAATAAGTCATGTAAAATGGAGTATTTTGTTATTCTTTGAACAGAACCACAGAATGCAACAATCAGCATTAAAAAGGATTGTAATATATCTGATTTGAATTCACTAATTATTGTAAGATTAAGGGTGGGATTTAGAATTAAGTGGTTCTCCAAGAATCACACAATTTATGTTAGAGCTGCTACTTTATACAAACTGATATTTATTCCAAATACATTTTGTATTTGTTAAAAGGCAGAAATTATTAAAAAAACTCTGAAAATTATTAGCTAGTTAAAATACTGATACTCAAAAATAAGAAAATATTCTCATTTTTTAAAAAGATTTTATTTATTATTTGTTTGAGAGAGAGACAGAGATAGTGAGAAAGAGCATGAGCAGGGAGGAGAGGGAGAAGCAGGCTCCCGCTGAGCAGGGAGCCCGATGCGGGGCTCGATCCCAGGACCCTGGGATCATGACCTGAGCCGAAGGCAGACACTCAACTGACTGAGCCACCCAGGTGCCCCAAATGTTTTCATTTTTTTTAAAAAAAGATTTTATTTATTTATTTTTAAAGAAAGAGTGCAAGCGCGCTAGCGGGCTTCGGGGAGGGTGGGCAGAGGGAGACAGAGAATCCCAAGCCAACTCCACACTGAACACAAGAGTCTGACACAAGGCTTATTCTCATGACTGTGAGATCATAAACCGAGCAAAAATCAAGAGTTGGATACTTAACAGACTGAGCCACTCAGGCACCCCTGTCTTCATCAACATGGCTTTGACCCAATTTGTTTCTATATCTGATCATCTAGAAGTCAGGCAGTCAGGCATTTAGGGTTTAAACTACCTGTCAAAGTATCTTTATATGTGAATTCTGTTACTAAAGTAACAGTATAACATCTATATTATTAAAGATATAATAGTCAAGAAAACAGAAAAGCACATACTTTACATTCTTAGTGGATCACATACCTGCTTCTGGCATTTTAATGAACTCTAGACTTGGTAAACTTGCCCCCTTCATATTAGGAGCATCTTTGCTTTTATCTCCAGTCTTTGACTGAACCAGTTTCCAGAGATCAGCTTTCATTTCAGGCCCTTAGAAAAGAAAGGTTATCAATTTAAGCAGTAAACGTAAACATAAAGAAGTGATAATATTCATTCTTTCAGTTATATGAAATAGAAGCGTGTAGGCTAGTGTGAAAAAAAATGCGAGGGAAGATGGACTTCACATCTTTTCTTTTCTGTATTATGATACTTTATTTCAAACGACATTCTAAAGATAAACCATACTAAATCTACATTTCCTTCATATTACCATAGTGTACTAAGAGTAGAGAGCATCAGCTATCTAAGAAATCTGAAGTCTACACTATAGATATGATTATAATGAAAACATAATATCCTGGGGTGCCTGGGTGGTTCAGTTGGTTAAGCCTCTGCCTTTGGCTCAGGTCATGAACCCAGGGTCTTGGGATTGAGCCCCAGTTTGGTTTCTGCTTGTGTTCCCTCTCTTGCTGTCTCTCTCTCTGTCAAATAAATAAATAAAATCTTAAAAAAAGTCCCTTTTAAAAAAAATTGTAATTTACTGAACGATTAGCTGATTGTATTTGTGGGACCATGACAAATCCTATACTAGTGAGATCCATCCCCTACTGGGGCAACCTTTAAGTTTTTTGACAAAATTAACTAGTTAGATTTCAGTGCAAAAATCCCTCTATGTAACTTACGATAAATGAGTCATGTATAGAACAAAAAATAAAAAATAATAGCAAAACATTAGTGACTAATAGTCAAACTTTTGTATTACAGTGAGAATAAAGGAAGTAGGGTGGAAAGAAATTAATGGACTTTGTTGCCAGTCATATTGTGGAAACCTCTTAACAGCGAATTCTGAAAATAATCCATGGTCTGAATGATGTCAATTAAACACTACAAGTATTTGATGAAAATATTATATTTAGAAGACATTCATTTCTTGTTTCATGATCATATATTTTTTAAAGATTTTATTTATTTACTTGACAGAGAGAGACACAGCCAGAGAGGGAACACAAGCAGGGGGAGTGGGAGAGGGAGAAGCAGACTTCCCGCCGAGCAGGGAGCCGATGCGGGGCTCGATCCCAGGACCCCGGGATCGTGATCCGAGCCGAAGGCAGACGCCTAATGACTGAGCCACCCAGGCGCCCCGTTTCATGATCATATTAACATACTTTCGACTTTCCTAATCATAAAGGTATTTAAACACCTTTTAAAGCAGCTTAAAAATCATACTAATATAGTGACCCTAATGCCAGTTTCCCAAATTATCCAGTTCTTACAAAACATACCATATCAAATGATTAATCAGACTGGCTATCATTCATTGAGCTCTTTTCTGGAGTCCCTCTCCTGCTCCATTCGATTGATTCCTGGGCCAGTATTTTTTTTAAGATTATTTATTTATTTGACAGAGAGGGAGAGAGAGCACAAGCAGGGGGAGAGGCAGAGGGAGAGGGAGAAGCAGACTCCCCATTGAGCTGGGAGCCCGACCTGGGGCTGGATCCCAGGACCTGGAGATCCTGACCTGAGCGGAAGGCAGACACTTAACCATCTGAACCACTCAGGTGCCCCACAAGGCAAGAATTTTAAGACCAAAAGTTCAAAGTTTCTTGTGGTTGAAAAATGTCCTTTCACACTTTTTACTGATGAGTTAATGGGTGTTTCAGGTAGTTCCCAGAACGAAG
The DNA here is from genome assembly GCF_002201575.2 of Neomonachus schauinslandi. Taxonomy (NCBI): domain Eukaryota; kingdom Metazoa; phylum Chordata; class Mammalia; order Carnivora; family Phocidae; genus Neomonachus; species Neomonachus schauinslandi. Next base: position 81,998,744 of record NC_058419.1, read on the forward strand.
AAGGTTATTTGCGACTCTTGTGTTCTTAGGCGAGGCCTTGCTGGATTAGTAAATTTATGTTGATGTAGAGAGCAAAGTGGAGTCTGTCAGAGTCAAGCAGGGGCCTGTGTCAAGCAATGACCCAAGTAGGTAACGGTACTGCTGCTAGGAGGGATGGCCGGGACCAGCATCAGCTGACACCCCAGAACTGATAACAAGCAGAACCAGAGGAGGTCTGCAGGGGCAGACCTTTAAGTCCCGACTAAATCCCTTTAGAAAGGGGAAGAATTTTGCAGCAAACTGCCAGACTCTTCAGACATGACCCCTCTATGACTGACCGCTTAGAAAAGGCAACTGCCTCCGACAGCTGTGCCCGACGGATCTCTGAACAGAACTGAGATCCTTCACCGCTTGAACGTAATAAGTGGTAATGCCCAGAGCTGCCCCGGACCAGAATGGACCGGACCGAGGCCTTGTTTCAACTGCATGCCCACGGACGGACTTCCCCTTTGGTTCACTAACTTCCTGCACCCTTGTGTTATCTCGCTTGTTGTGTGGTTTGTCTCATGTCCCGCTCTGTGTGCTGTTTGAGAAGCCAAGTTTAATCACAGGGGGGAATTGTCATTGAGTTTGGAATCCTGAACCTGCTTTATAATGGTGATTTACTTTGTTCTATGATTGCATAAAGCTGACACTGGGGAAAGACACAACCCCTGTGTGTGCTTTCATAGAGGGGTCATGACAGTTGATGAAACCAGGGGAATATGAACCCTTGCTAATGTAGACAGTCAGCTGTGTGCAGGTGTCCATTTTGATTACTTTTAGATAACTTAGTAGTTTTGTGTGGGAGGTGCACATGGAAGAGAGGACAAGAGGGGGGCCCTGGTCAGAAAGTATCTTTTTCTAAATAAGTTAGGATATGCTGCTGAACTTAAGTGACTCTGATGTGTTCCATCTAGCTGGGCTTCTTCGAAGGAAGTCGCTTCAGTATAGCAAGGGAGGTCTCTCAGTCTCTCTGCCTCTTTCTCCCTAAGAAGCAGACTGAATAGGAAATGTGATTCTTCAAAAATAATTTTTAAGAGTGAGAGTAGTCACAGTCCTCAGAGTTTTATTTTTTATCTCTCAAAATCATTGTCAGCAAGGAGACTATCATTACCGAATTTTTCTGACTCTTTCTCTTTTAGCCTCCGTTTTTGGGTGTGCGTAGCACTCAAGAAGGGCTGAAAGGTTGGGACACGGTGATTTCTGAATTTACACTTTCTGTGAGCACCTAAATTGCAAACATTCAAATTCCTGCCATCGGATGCCTGGACAGTTAGTTGTGGGTTCTGAGGACCTGATGATGCCCGAACTGCTCCAGTCCACTTCACAGGGCTGACTTCAACCTGGTACAAACATTTGGCTTTCTCTCACCATTCCTGTTGGAGATAAGTGTTGGGCAGCTCGTTATAGGGCCACAATTGGATTCAGGTGAAAGCCAGTTGTGAAGATGCTCCGGGGACCCCCAGGAAGCAGCGGCAAGTATCAAGGACACTGTAGAGGCAGGAAGAATTGCCTGATTCTTGTCTCCAGGAGCTGTGTCTGGGCTGCTAAGCAAGGAGCTAGGGCTGAGAGTGCCAGAAACTCCTCTACCTGGGTGGGGGAGGGCTTCAGTTTTCTGCAGGACCAGAGCTTCTCTTCTTGCAAGCAGGAGAATCTAGGAAGCAATTGAAATTCCCACAGAACCGAGGATGAGTGGGCATGGGGCAAGTTCTACAGATTTGGGGTGGCTGCCATTTTCCAGTGTACTGTAGGCGGCTAGTAACTAAGCTCACACTGTTTGCTAGTTGAGATTTTGCTTATAGAGTTCCCAGCAGCCTCACCAGGTGAGTAAAAAATATCACTTCTGGCAGGTAATGGAACCTCAAGATACTTTGGGGACCTCGTGGAGAGGAATCCACCTATATCTACAGGTATTGCAGGCATGTCTGATGGCAAGTACTTGGCTTGGCTTCTGGCCTGGAGAGGCTTCTAAAAGTTCAACCTAAAGATTCCTTATAAATGTTCCAGCAAAGTGAATTCTAAAAGATCTATATGATCAATCATTATTTTTGCTGAGCTTATATAATGATTGGGCCAGGTTTGTTGAAACTGGACTTGTTTTTCAAATAAATCAGTCCTGATTTGGCTGTCTCTGATTGAAATGAGGGTTATTTTAGAGAAAAAATTGTGTTTCAATAACGCACCTTTCTGGATGTTGAATCCTAGTTCTGATTGTCTTTTAATGATGTTTACCTAAGCTAGACAACTTGAGGTAAACTTCAGAGAAAATTGCACAATAGCTCATATAGACAATCTTTGTGCTTTTTATTCTGTAGTGATAATAACAGGACCCCATTGGCATATGATTATTTAAAAAACTGGAAAGTGGGATTGATTCCCCAACAATTATATAACTCAACTAGTACCTTGCCAATTCTATGTGGCTGGGACAGTGAAATCAATCCTTAAAAGCCAGAGAATACCCCACTCCATAGGGTTAACTATGGGCATGTGAAGATAATGGATGACCCACTTTCTTTATGATTGGATTGGATGATGCACTAGGGGATGCCCTTATCTCTTGACAAGTCTTCTCCCACTTGCCAGCGATTCCTTATAATTAGGATATTGTTAAGTCTAAACCTCAAACAAAAAAGGCTTCTTGATGGATTTCATCCCTCATAGTCATATTTATCCTATTGAGGTACAATTGTAAACAAAGGCTTTAGCCAAGCACATAACAGCGCTCCTGGTAAAAAGAGCCTCAAAGCTCACTATGGGACAGTCCCTGACTGGAACGACTTGACATCAGGTCCAGAGTGTCTTAGAGGCCAAAGGCCACCAACAGATGATGGGAGGCAGACTTATTAAATACCAGGCAATGCTTAAGATATTCCTGAAATAATAGTTAAAACCTTTTGACTTTAAACCCAGCTACCCTTATGCCTGGACCTGACTACTGTACTTCTATAGAGCATAACTGTTCAGAGGTTATTGATCTTGTTTATGCTAGTCAACTAGATTTAAAAGATTCCCCTATCAAAAATACAGATGACAGCTGGTTTATTGATGGCAATAGTTTTATTGAAAAGGGAATAAGATATACAATGGAATATTACTCAGCCATCAGAAAAGATGAATACCCAACTTTTACATCAACATGGATGGGACTGGAGGAGAGTATGCTAAGTGAAATAAGTCAAGCAGAGAAAGTCAATTATCATATGGTTTCACTTATTTGTGGAACATAAGGAATAACATGGAGGACATTAAGAGAAGGAAGGGAAAAATGGGCGGGGGGATTTGGAGGGAGAGATGAACCATGAGAGACTATGGACCTGAGAAACAAACAGGGTTTTAGAGGGGAGGGGGGGGTTGGTTAGCCCGGTGATGGGTATTAAGGAGGGCACATACTGCATGGAGCACTGGGTGTTATACGAAAACAATGGATCGTGGATCACTACATCAAAAACTAATGATGTATTGTATGGTGACTAACATAATAAAATTAAAAAAAAAAAGAAGAAAAGGGAATAAGAAAAGCTGGGTATGCTATAGTGTTCACTCATGCTTGGCAATTGCCAAAGCCTTAAAAATTAATATTTATACTGACTCCAAATATGCTTTCCTAGTCCAATATGCTTACAGAGCAATTTGGAAATTATTACTCTTCTTAAGGATGTACACCTACCTGGCTATAATTCACCTCAAAGGTTTTATGACAGGCCACCCCTCATAATAAGCAGGCTTGGAGGAGACCTCAAACAGACTGGAGACCTAGAAATGTCCCAACACCTCCAAGCCCTGGGGAGAAAAAAAAAAACTATGCCACATCTTCCAAGAAGTTTTAGAAAGGACCCCTATCCCCATGGGTAATTGGGCCCATCCCCACTAACCAGGGGACATGATATGAGTAAAAGGTTGGAAGAAGGAGCTGCTCCAACCCACTTGGATGGGCCCCCATCTAGCAACTCCCACTGCAGTTAAAGTTGCAGGTAACACTCCCTGGATCCATCATTCCCGAGTAAAGAAGGCAGCAGCCCCCACAGACCCAGATGATTGGCAGACAACCTGGGACCCGACAGACCTCCTCAAGGTTAAGATCCGGAAGACAACCCAGCAGCCCATAACCGCCAAGAGGGCCTCCGGCTCAACTTGACGCCCCGAGGAAACCCGCAGATCCCCCACTTGAGGAGTCCACAACCTTGCTCCAGTCACAAACCTGAAGGCTGACTGGTCAACGCATGATGGAAGCTTGAGGAGCTCAAGGGGGGACATTTGGACACTAAAGTCTCAGTGCCACCCTATACCAGTAATGATAGTGGTACTTGTGACCCTAGTGTTCTCTGTGGGTTTAGCTCAGTCAGCCCCAGGCAACTGAAATTGGACACAGAAAATCGCTCTAGCCATAGTCTATATAGGTAGAGTGCATCTGGTGGAATCTACTGCTGGTAACTCAATACAGACCTCTAGACCAACAAGAAACCCAATGGTAATGGTCAATACCCATTCTAAGTTAGAAAAGATGTCAAAAGTGGGGAATGAAGATGAAAATTAACCAGAGCAGGCCCAGGCGAGCAAGCCCCAGAAGATGGAAAGTTACTAGCTCAGTGGTAGAGCAAGAGATAACCAGAAGGGGCACCTGGGTGGCTCAGGCGTTAAGCATCTGCCTTTGGCTCAGGTCATGATCCCAGGGTCCTGGGATCGAGCCCCGCATCGGGCTCCCTGCTCGGCGGGAGGCCTGCTTCTCCCTCTCCCACTCCCCCTGCTTGTGTTCCCTCTCTCGCTATGTCTCTCTCTATCAAATAAATAAATAATAAACAAACAAACAAACAAACAAACAAATAAATAAATAAATAAATAAAATCTTAAAAAAAAAAAGAGAGATAACCAGAAGCCCCACTGGGAGCAAGAGATAACCAGCCATTTCTGCTTCTGTGAACAGGCTTCCCGCCACAGCCTTCCTGCACTGCTGTTCCTGCTAAAGCAGTCCCCCACCCCCCCCAGTTTAAACCCACCTACCAGCAGTCAGCATAGCCCTTGGAACCTGACCCCTTGCGCTCCCCTTTAAAAGCTCTATAACCCTGCTGTCCCGGAGTGCGAGCTCCTCTGGGTCCAGCAGCGTAAAATAAACCCGAGTGCTCTTACTTCTCTGAGCGTTGCTTGGTTTCACACCGGTCTGACTTTTATTTTTCCACAACAATAGTGGTTTGCAAAAATGGACTGATTAGCCTGACTCTACTTTCCTCAGCTTTTTCTTGCTGCATACACCTTAGTAAGGAAGTTTGTTTATTCAATGCAGATGCCTCCAGCAATGGATTAACCTTTTACAGCCTAATCACTAAATAATTGCTAGAGACAAGAGGGACGTGAAGTTATGTAACTCATTCAAATTGGCTTTCAAATTAGGATTTTTATCTTTATCAATCCCTAAACATGATGAGTCTTTCTGGTTGAGTTACAGAAAAAAATTTTATAAGAATGCTCTTGCCCCTCTTTCATACAACCCTTTCCTACAAAACATAGGAGATAATTAAAGAGGTGTCGAATATTGATTTCAGGGTAAGCCACAATGATTTTCTAACAATAAAGCAAACATAAAACATGGCAGCTGGGGAGAAGCAAAGGCAGAAAGCAAGGACATTAATGACCTCTGTTTTTCCAAAGTGATTCTTGGAAACCTCTCTTCCTGAACAAATATTCCCAGTGCAGCCTTTCCAATCTGCTGTGAGCACTTTGAGTGCCAACAGACTGCTGAGTCTCCAGCCACACCTGCCAGAGCTCTGACTATGGGACAAGAGGCATGACTCCAGCTCCCGGACTTGCACACAAAGCACCTTCACATGCCTTCCACCCTCACAAAGTGGATGGACAGATGTCATGGACAGATGAAACTGCTGGGAAGTGACTGCTTCCCACAGTCCCTCTGAAACCAAGGGCTCAAATGAATATTCCAACTGGGCAGGGAGTCCTAGAGGGGAAGGTCCCATTGCTGGAGGTCACACGAGGACCCCGGCAACCTGTATCGCCTGATTCATGTATGTCCGGCTCTTGGCTCCCTATCAATTGTAAACACTGCTTCAGGAGTACCACCTGTGTCCTGTGAGACTACACTTCCTGTGTGTGTGCCCTGACTAGCCCAACACTGCCCCATCCTGGAAGCCTTTCTTGTCAGCATCCATTTCCTCACCAGAGTAGGCTCTGCCTGAATTGGTGATGGGTCAGCTTAAAAAGGTTCACTCAGAGGGGCGCCTGGGTGGCTCAGTTGAGCAACTGCCTTCGGCTCAGGTCATGATCCTGGAGTCCCGGGATCGAGTCCCGCATCGGGCTCCCTGCTCAGCGGGGAGTCTGCTTCTCCCTCTGACCCTCCCCCCTCTCATGTGCTCTCTCTCTCCTCTCATCCTCTCTCTCAAATAAATAAAATCTTTAAAAAAAAAAAAAGGTTCACTCAGAAACTTACAGACATGTGTACCTGCATTTCTAAAATAGTCTTTCACAATTAATGGGATTTGTTTAGCTGGCTGGGATGGTCACTTCTATGTGCTTATTTGGTTAGGCCACACTACACAGATAACTGTTCAAACTGTATTCTGATGTTGACACGAAACTACTTTTCAGATGAAATTCATGTTCTTACATCTGAAATTGAAATTTCTCTTTTAAATCTAAATTTTAAATATATATATATACACACACATATATGCATGGATACACACACACACACACACACACACATATTCATGGCAATATACACATCCTCGTGGTACCCTTTCTCTGGAGAATCCTGACTAGTATACCGGCTCAGTCCAGGACTCTTAAAGGGCATCACTGAGATCAATATCACAGTGTGGGCTGGTCTCAGCCTGTTGCATGGGTTCTAAGACAGAGCTACCAGTGGCATTTCCCTCTCACCCTCTGCAGACTGTTGACCATTTGGCTCACTCTTATGACACAGGGTGTGGTAATCTTACTTTTTAGAGTTTACTTTAATTCCACAAATGTGGACTGGCCTCTTGTCGTGTGTCAGGTCCTCTACTCTGTCCTGAGGACACCAGGTTGAGCTGCGTGTTTCTAACCTTCCAGGAAGGAGTTAAGAGTCTGGTGAGGGAAATAAACATGAAAACAAAACTTCAGTGCAGTAAGGCAATGAGCATGGCTGGTTTTCCTACCTCACTGATGACAGATGGTACTATGAATATCTACATCCCAAAGGGGACCTTCTGCAGACCACCAACTATGGGACAATATTCAGCCTGCTTCTCCTCTTCATGCAGTGTAAGCTGAGCAAGCCACTGGCCACTATGGAGAGAAAGGTATTCTCACTTGCTGCCCATATACTGCACTAAAAGTACCAAGGAACAATCCTGGACCTGTTCCTGACACCCAGGAGGTAGAACTAATCAGCCCCAGACCAGTAACACCATTTGGGTGATACCCAAGGGACAATCAGATCTCCTACTGCTGCTCACAGACAACCTCCGAATTTCACTCCTACTCTCCTTCTGTACCCCTTTCTTACCTGAGAAGTTCCTACACTTGTGAGTGTTGAATACACACCTGTTGATGGATCACCCTACCCTGGCAATCTATACCCTACTGCTGACAAGTTCTGTCTTGAAACAACATGCCACATGCACAGCACAGGGTGACACACGATATGGGTCAGGATGAGGACCACAAGAACCACACTGTTGGCTATTCAGGTTGGTCAGTCCTACTAATATTAC
>NC_058419.1:82006970-82040825 GCF_002201575.2 Neomonachus schauinslandi
GCCACTACCTATGAGATTCATTTAAGACATCCCCAGAGATGGTATGCACCCAGTAATACAACCAGGATGCTAGTGATTGGTGCAATCAAATTGAAAACACTCTAATCTAGAGTCAATACCAACAAACCCTATGGGATTACAGAGATAAAATTATAGTTCTCACTAATTCCCAGATGATGATTAAATGTAAAACTCTGCCAACAATGTATGCCCTTACAACCATTGGCCTCTTTTCCTGTTGATGATAATGATCTCTCTCTCTAGCACACATTCCATTTATTAAGGCAGAAAGAAATTGCATTAACCAAGTGGCCAGGGCACCTTACCACAGACCTCCTTCCTGGAGGCTAATCAATATGTACAAGAAAAGCAATATGTATTATATAATATTATCTGGGCCAAGTCATGTCTAAAAAACCAGGGACTACAACTGCTTTGGGAATTCTCCCCTAACCTAATCTTATCACAGTATCAACTGCAAGTTCTACATAACACTCCATGGGAACAGACTGTACAACAATTGTAATGCTGGCTGCCCACAGTGAATGATCATAGCTCTTGGGTGTTACAGTAAAGATGATTCTTCTGAAGAATATATTTGATCTTATGGAGAAATCTAACTACTCTCTACATGGGACTTTCTCCAGTCCAATTGACAACTACTTGCTTACAGCTGTTACAAAATATGCTGTGTTTACCAAGGCCACCATTAATAAAGACATGGGAAATATTTGACGGTGATTGCCACCCAGTGTTACTCTTCTGGGGGATACTAAAAAAAACATACCCACACTTTACAAGAGCTAGAAACAATAATGAGAAGTCTTATAGCAAAGCTATAAGCTCTCGCTCTCTCTCTCTGACAAATAAATAAATAAATCTTAAAAAAAAAAAAAAAAGAACACAGAGAATACAGGCAGCAGAAGGAGCCTGGTAAATCTGTAAGGGAGTCAACCTTCTAAGTGAATCTCACAAGGTTTTTCTCATTTGACCCTGAATAATATTTCCTTCACTTGAATTTTCCTCAAAATTCCAGTAGGTTTTAACTCAAGAGTAGAATCCCCAAGGACTTTCCCTCACAAACCACACTAGCCACAACTCTCCAATGCCACAAACAAGCTTTCCAAATAGTCTCCCCAGTACTAAATACCTTAGGATCACTAATTTTGTAAGCAATAGAAACAGCATATGTGTGGGACACCATACAACAATTAAACATAGATAGTCATGTCTAAGGACTTATCCACACGAATTAAATGAACAGTCTAAGGACTAGAACTCTTGGTCAAATTTTGCCATACTTTGGGGACCTTGATATTAGATAACCCCATAGTCATAAATTATTTATTGGCTGCTGAGTGAGGGATCTATGGACTTCTTAACACATCTTGTTGCATGCGGGCAGATAATTTGCACCAAATTTTACAGATAACTAGAGAGATTCACCAAAGTGACCATATTACTCTACGAACTGATCAATTGAACAAATAAAAAACTTCTTTTGTGATCTATTCTCCAGGCTTCCCCCCTAAATGGAAAGACTGGCTGTGAAGGGGCTTTGAAATCCTGGTTTTTGCCCTTATAGGATTCTGGGTCTTCAAAATGCTTTATCTCTGGCTCCAAACTCAGGCATTAGAAGATAACATACAACTTAGATTACAAAAGAACATAAAAACAGGGAATGGATTGTTATACAAACAGGTTAAAGATGACTCCTGTATACTGGCCTCTAAGTTGTTTATTTATTTGCCCATGTTAACTCAAAAGCCACTGGCTCTAAACTCAAATGCCTATACATCCAGTTGTTTTAAACATAGCCCAAATAAGCAGATTTTTAGCCATTCAGAGCCTACCTCTTTTGCATACCCCACAAAACTGCCTAACATCTGTTAGCCATAGATTAGATAAGCCCTGTAGCTATAAAAGACCCTAAGTGACCACTGCTCTTCAGAACTCTCTGATCCAGAGTCTCCTTGTCAGGTTGCTAATTTATATGACTTAGACAAGTAAGCTCCCTCTCTGATTTCTCTCTCCCCTAAGAGTTTCCTTGCTGTCAGGGAATCCCTTCCATGCAAACATGTGTCTTGCCCAAATAAAGTTTATTGCACGCTACTGCCACCTCGTGGTTATGTCTATTTCCTGGCTCAGTCCCCAAATCCCTAAAATTCATACAAAATAATAACACTTGAAGTAGATAGTAATAAAGATATACTTCATAAAAACTAAAGCAACCACTGAAAAACAAAACAAACCAAAAACTTCTGGCTAATAAGCCAAGACTAAAGGAGATAAAACACAACCATAAAAAAAGAACTCAATTAATGCAAAAGTCCTTAGAAAAAGAGGAAAAAGGAACAAAGTAACTATGAGCCAAATAGAAATTAAATAGCAAATTAATAGACTCAAACATAACTTCAGCAATAATCTAATTAATGTTTTTAGTTTCAAACAGTTAAGTATATTGTACTTCCATATGCTTTCACACATTAATTTGGAAACAGTTTTATCTTTTTTTTTTTTTAATGTTTCAAGCTTTTATTTAAATTTAAATTAGTGGGGCACCTCAGTAGCTCAGTCAGTTAAGTGTCAGGCTCTTGATTTCAGCTCAGGTCATGATCTCAGGGTTGTGAAATCAAGCCCTACATTGGGCTCCATGCTGGGTATGGAGCCTGCTCAAAATTTTGTCTCCCTCTCCCTTTTCCCCCTTCCTGGCTCCCTCCCTCCCTCTCTAAAAAAAAGAAAAAGAAAATGGTCCAGTTTCAATCTTCTGCATGTTGCTGTCCAGCTTTCCCAAAACGATTTGTTGAAGAGACTGTCTTTTTTCCATTGGATATTCTTCCCTGCTTTGTCAAAGATTAGTCAACCATATAGTTGTGGGTCCATTTCTGGGTTCTCTATTCTGTTCATTGATCATTAAGTCTGTTTTTTGTGCCAGTACCATACTGTCCTGATGGCTACAGCTGTGTAATATAGCTTGAAGTTCAGAATTGTGATGTCTCCAGCTTTGCTTTCTTTTTCAAGATCGTTCTGGCTATTCACGGTCTTTGTGGTTCCATACAAATTTTAGGATTGTTTGTTCTAGCTCCGTGAAAAATTCTGGTGTTATTTTGAAAGAGATTGCCTTAAATGTATAGATTGCTTTGGGTAGTATAGGTATTTTAATAATATTTGTTATTCCAATCCATGAGCATGGGATGTTTTTCCATTTCTTTGTGTCATCTTCAATCTCTTTCATAAGAATTTTATAGTTTTCAAAGTACAGATCTTTTACCTCTTTGGTTAGTTTTATTCCTAGGTATCTTATGGTTTTGGGTTTTTTGTTTTTGTTTTGTTTTGTTTTGTTTTCAGAGAGAGAGAGAGAGAGTGTGAGCAGGGGGAAGGGGCAGAGGGAGAGGAAGAGAGAATCTTAAGCAGGCTCCATGCTCAACACAGAACCCAACATGGGGCTCAATCTCATAACCTGAGATCATGACCTGAGCTGAAATCAAGAGTCTGACACTTAATCAACTGAGCCACCAAGGCTCCCAGGGATTTCTTTTCCCTTGCTGCTCTCAGGATTTTTTACTTCTCTCTGTATTTTGCAAGTGTTACTATGATATGTCTTGGTGTTCGCCTGCTTTTGTTGATTTTCATGGGAGTTCTCTGTGCCTCCTGCATTTGGATGTCTGTTTCCTATCCCTGAGGATCTCTGTTTCTATGAGCTTGATTTTCTTTGATTCCCATATAAGTGAGATTATACAGCATTTATTCTTCTCTGACTTATTTCACTTAGCGTAATGCCCTCAAGGTCCATCCATGGTGTTGCAAATGGCAGGATTTTTTCATTTTTTATGACAGAATAGTAATATTAAATATATATATATATATACACACACACATATATATATACATATGTATATATAATTTTCTTTATACATTCATCCATTAATGAACACTTAAGTTGTTTCCATATCTTGGCTATTATGAGTAATGCTGCAATGAACATGGGGTACAGATATGTCTTCAGGACAGTGGTTTCATTTCCTTTGAATATATACCCAGAAGTGGAATTGCTGGATCACATGGTAGTTTTATTTTTAATTTTTTCAGGTCCCTCCATACTGCTTTCCACAGTAGGTGTAGCAATTTACATTCCCACCAACGGTGCACAAGGGTTCCCTTTTCTCCACATCCTTGCCAGCATTTGTTACCTTTTGGGATTTTTTTTTTATAATAGTCATCCTAACAGGTGTGAGGTGATATCTCATTGTGGTTTTGATTTGCATTCTCCTAATGATTCGTGATATTAAGCATCTTTTCATGTACATGTCAGTCATTTGAATATCTTTTTGAAAAAATGTCTATCCAGGTCCCCCCTTGCCCATATTTTTAAACTGGATTATTTGTATTTTTGCTATTGAGTTGTCAGATGTGTGGCTTGCAAATATTTTCTCTGATCCCATAGGTTGCCTTTTCATTTTATTGATTGTTTCCTTTGTCATGCAGAAGCTTTTTAAAAGCTTGATGTAGCTCTACCTGTTGATTTTGGCTTTTGTTGTTTGTGCTTTAAGTGTCCTACCCCCAAAATTATTTCTAAGACCCATGTCCAGAAGCTATTTCCCTATGCCTTTTATTAGGAGTTTTATAGTTTCAGGTCTTACATGTTGAAAGGTATAAGATAGGGGTCCAATTTTATTATTTAGCATGTGAATGTCCAATTTTCCAGCACCATTTATTGAAGAGACTGTCTTTTCTCCATTGAGTATTCTTGGTTCCCTGGTCAAATATTAGTTGACCATATATGCATGATTTTATTTCTGACTTCTGATTTTGTTCCATTGGTCTGTGTGTTTATATTTATGCCACTACCATATTGTTTTGATTACTATAGTTTGTTAATATAGTTTGAAATCAAGAAGTGTGGTGCCTCTTGCCTAGTTTTTCTTTGTCAGAATCACTTTGGCTGTTAGGGTCTTTTGGAATTTTGGACTGTTTTTACTATTTCTGTAAAAGAATGCCATTGGAATTTTGGTAAGAACTGCATTAAAAAGTTCTCATAGCAATAACTAAATATTTCCACCTTAAACTAGGATAAGAAAAGCAAATTAAATCCAAAGTAAATAAAAGAAAAAAATAAAGATAAAAGCAGAAATCAATGAACTACAAAATGAAAACAATAAAAAAAAAATCAGTGAAACCAAAAGCAGATGTGTTTAACACAATAAACTCATAAATCTCTAGGTAGACTGATCAGGAAAGGAGACCGAATATACAAATTTCAATATCAGGAATAAGAGAGGGATATCACTAATGTGTGTACAGATACCAGAAAGATAATACAGAAATATTATTACCAAACTAATGTTGATAGTTTTGACCATTTAGATTACGGGTTTTTTTAAAGATTTTATTTATTCATTTGACAGAGAGATAGAGAGAGAGCACAAGCAGGCAGAACAGCAGGCAGAGGCAGAGGGAGAAGCAGGCTTTCTGCTGAGCAGGGAGCCTGATGCGGGGCTCGATTGCAGGACCCTGGGATCATGACCTGAGTTGAAGGCAGACACTCAACTGACTGAGCCACCCAGGCGCCTCTAGATTAAGTTTTGGAAAGTTGCTTGAAAAATAAAACTACTAAAGCTTACTCAAGAAGAAACAGATAACCTGCAATGTCTTACTATGTATTAAAGAAATTGAAATCATGTTAAGATATTTCCAAAAGAACACTTCAAGCTCAGATGACTTCATTAGTGAATTCTATGAAACATTTAAGGAAGAAGGAATACCAATTCTACATAAACTCTTCCAGAAGAATTAAAAACCAGGAAATAGGGAGCCTGGGTGGCTCAGTCCTTAAGCGTCTGCTTTCACTCAAGTCATGATCCCAGGGTCCTGGGATTGAGTCCCACATCAGGTTCTCTGTTCAGCAGGAAGCCTGCTTCTCCCTCTCCCACTCCCCCTGCTTGTGTTCCTGCTCTCGCTATCATTCTCTCTGTCAAATAAATAAATTTTTTTTTTTAAAAAGGCAGGGTTTCAGGGAAAAGATGGTGGAGGAGTGGGGACCATAATCCAACTGGCCCCTGGAACTGAGCTGGATATCTACCAGACCACTCTGAACACCCACGAAAACAGCCTGAGAAGTAAAACGATAAATCTGGATCTCTACAAACAGAATATTGCAGGTGGTTGGTTTCAAGGTATGAAGCAGGGAGCCGTTATTCCACCGGCAGGTATTGGAGGATAAACGGAAGGGGGAGGGAGCCTGGTCATGGGGATCATACACCACTGGTGAGCGATAGCCTCCCACGCTGGGGACAGGCACAGGTCGCAGACTGGTAAGGACGAGGAAAGGACTTTAGGGCAGCCCTCCAGACAGAAACCCGGAGTGGCGGGGCTGCACATGTGAACTGGGGGCAGCTGGCGGTTTTAGAAGCACAAAGGGCAGAGACGTGCCCCGACCTGGAGGCGAGGACTTGGAGCGCTGCTGAGGGGCGCATAACCCAGGACTGCAGCTTATAGCTACAGACGGAAACGGAGATAATGTGGCCTGGAGAGCTCACTGAAGAACAGACTGCGATCTCTCTGCTCTGAGGCAGAGGGTTGGACACGGTCTCTTTGGCTTTGACTCTCAGAAGAGACACAGAAAGCCGGCAGGGAAAGACGTCAGGGAACAAAAGCCACAAAAAACCGGTTTCCACTGAGCCCATCCCCTGCCACAGGGGCAGGGCAACTCTGCCCAAACAGGGTTGCCTGAGTAACAGCACGGCAGGCCCCTCCCCCAGAAGACAGGCTGGGAAAACAAGAGGCCAGCAACCCTAAGGTCCCTAGAATACAGGTGCATCTTGCTTGGGCTGTGGTCAGTAAATTGGACTCTAGACATTCCCTCAACCACCCCTCAATAGAATGACTAGGAGGAGGAACCCCCCAAATAGGAAAGACTCAGAGACTATGACTTATGCCACAGATTTACAAATGGATTCAGATGTAACCAAGATGTCAGAGATGGAATTCAGGCTAGCAATTGTGAAGACAATAGCTAGAATGGAGAAATCAATTAATGGCAACACAGAGTCTCTAAGGGCAGAAATGAAAGTTGAATTGGCAGAACTTAAAAATGCTACCAACCTAGATAATCTAACAGCTAGGGTAAACGAGGCAGAAGAACGAATTAGTGATCTAGAAGACCAAATAATAGAAATAAAGGGAAAAGAGGAGGCCAGCGAAAAACAACTCAGAATGCATGAAAATAGAATCAGAGAAATAAGTGACACCATGAAATGTTCCAATGTCAGAATTATTGGAATCCCGGAGGGGTTGGGGAGAGAGAGGACTAGAAGATATATTTGAGCAAATCGTTGCTGAGAACTTACCTAATCTGGGAAATGAAACAAAGATTCATGTCCTAGAGGCAAAGAGGACCCCTCCCAAGATCAAGGAAAACAGGCCAACACCCCGGCATGTAATAGTAAAACTCGCAAATCTTAGAAACAAGGAAATCATCTTAAGGGCAGTTAGGGGGAAAAGACTCCTTTCGTACAGAGGGAGGAACATCAGAATAATATCAGACCTGTCCACAGAGACCTGGCAAGCCAGAAAGGCCTGGCAACACATATTCAGAGTACTAAATGAGAAGAACATGCAGCCAAGAATACTTTATCCGGCATGGCTGTCATTTAGAATGGATGGAGAGATGCAGAGCTTTCACGACCGGCAGAAACTGAAAGAATATGTGACCACTAAGCCGGCCCTGCAAGAAATATTAAGGGGGGTTCTATAGAAGGAGAAAGACCCCAAGAGTGATATACAACAGAAATTTACAGGGACAGTCTATAAAAATAAGGTCTTCACAGGCAATATGATGACAATAAATTCATGTCTTTCAATAATCACTCCCAACATGAATGGCCTAAATGTTCCCATAAAAGGGCACAGGGTTGCAGACTGGATAAAAAGACAGGACCCATCCATATGCTGTCTACAACAGACTCATTTTGAACCTAAAGATACATCCAGACTGAAAGTGAAGGGATGGAGATCCATCTTCCATGCCAGCAGACCTCAAAAGAAAGCTGGGGTAGCAATTCTTATATCAGACAAATTAGATTTTAAACTAAAGACTGTAGTTAGAGACACAGAAGGACACTATATCATTCTTAAAGGGTCTATCCAACAAGATCTAACAATTGTAAATATCTATGCCCCCAACATGGGAGAAAGCATCTACATAAGCCAACTGTTTGTTTTGTTTTGTTTTGTTTTTTAAGATTTTTATTTATTTATTTGACAGAGAGAGACACAGCGAGAGAGGGAACACAAGCAGGGGGAGTGGGAGAGAGAGAAGCAGGCTTCCCGCTGAGCACGGAGCCCGATGCAGGGCTCGATCCCAGGACCCTAGGATCATGACCTGAGCTGAAGTCATATGCTTAACGACTGAGCCACACAGGCGTCCCTACATAAGCCAACTGTTAACCAAAATAAAGAGTCATATTGATAACAACACGTTAATTGTAGGTGACCTCAATACTGCACTCTCAGCAATAGACAGATCATCTAAGCAGAAAATCAACAAAGAAACAAGAGCTTTGAATGACACGCTGGACAAGATGGACCATTCCACCCAGAACATTCCACCCTAGAACAACAGAATACTCATTCTTCTTGAGCGCACATGAAACTTTCTCCAGAATAGACCACATACTGGGTCACAAATCACGTCTCAACCAATACCAAAAGATTGAGATTATTCCCTGCATGATCTCAGACCATAATGCTTTAAAACTGGAACTCAATCATGAGAAAAAATTTGGCAGAAATTCAAACACTTGGAAGCTAAAGACCACTCTGCTCAAGAATGTTTGGGTCAACCAGGAAATCAAAGAAGAACTTAAACAATTCATGGAAACCAATGAGAACAACAACAAAAAAATTGGTCCAAAACCTATGGGATACCGCAAAGGCAGTCCTAAGGGGGAAATACATAGCCATCCAAGCCTCACTCAAAAAAATAGAAAAATCCCCAATTCACCAACTAACTGTGCACCTTAAAGAACTAGAGCAAAAGCAACAAACGAGGCCTAAGCCATGCATTAGAAGAGAAATAATTAGGATTAGAGCAGAGATCAATGAATTAGAAACCAAAAACACAGTAGATCAGATCAATGAAACTAGAAGCTGGTTCTTTGAAAGAATTAATAAGATTGATAAACCACTGGCCAGACTTATCCAAAAGAAGAGAGAAAGGACCCAAATTAATAAAATTATGAATGAAAGGGGAGAGATCACAACTAACACCAAGGAAATAGAAACAATTATTAGCAATTATTATCAACAACTCTATGCCAATAAACTGAGCAATCTGGATGAAATGGATGCCTTCTTGGAAACCTATAAGCTGCCAAGACTGAAACAGGAAGAAATTGACAACCTGACCAGGCCAATAACCAGTAACGAGATTGAAGCAGTGATCAAAAACCTCCCAAAAAACAAGAGTCCAGGGCCTGATGGATTCCCTGGGGAATTCTACCAAACATTCAAAGAAGAAATAATACCTATAGTCCTGAAGCTGATTCAAAAAATAGAAACAGAAGGAAAGCTTCCAGACTCATTCTATGAGGCCAGCATTACACTAATCCCCAAACCAGACAAAGGCCCCATCAAAAAGGAGGATTTCAGGCTGATATCCCTGATGAATATGGACTCCAAAATCCTCAACAAAATCCTGGCTAACAGGATCCAACAATACATTAAAAGGATCATCCACCACGACCAAGTGGGATTTATCCCTGGGATGCAAGGGTGGTTCAACATTCACAAACCAATCAATGTGATAGAACGCATTAATAAGAGGAGAGAGAACCATATGGTCCTCTCAATTGATGCAGAAAAAGCATTTGACAAAATACAGCATCCTTTCCTGATTAACTCTTCAGAGTATAGGGATAGAGGGAACATTCCTCAAGCCGGTAAAATCTAGCTATGAACAACCCACAGCGAATATCATCCTCAATGGGGAAAAGCTGAGAGCCTTTCCCTTAAGATCAGGAACACGACAAGGATGCCCACTCTCGCCACTATTGTTCAACATACTACTAGAAGTCCTAGCGACAGCAATCAGACAACAAAAAGAAACAAAATGTATTCAAATTGGCAAAGAAGAAGTCAAACTCTCTCTCTTCACAGATGACATGATCCTTCATGTGGAAAATCCAAAAGACTCCACCCCCAAACTACTAGAACTCATACAGCAATTCAGTAATGTGGCAGGATACAAAATCAATGCTCAGAAATCAGTTGCTTTCTTATACACTAACAGTGCAACTGTAGAAAGGGAAATTAGATAAATGATTCCATTTACAATAGCACCAAAAACCATAAGATATCTCAGAATAAACCTAACCAAAGAGGTAAAGGATCTATACTCCAGGAACTACAGAACACTCATGAAAAAAATTGAAGAAGACACAAAAAGATGGAAAAAATTTCCGTGCTCATCGATCGGAAGAATAAACATTGTTAAAATGTCTATGCTACCCAGAGCAATCTATACGTTCAATGCTATCCTGATCAAAATTCCAATGACATTTTTCAAAGTGCTGGAACAAACAATCCTAAAATTTGTATGGAATCAGAAAAGACCCCGAAATGCCAAGGAAATGTTGGAAAAAAAGAAAAAAAACCAAAGCTGAGGGCATCACGTTGGCCGATTTCAAGCTATATTACAAAGCAGTGATCACCAAGACAACACGGTACTGGCACAAAAACAGACATATAGACCAATGGAACAGAATAGAGAGCCCAGTATGGACCCTCAACTCTATGATCAAATGATCTTTGACAAAGCAGGAAAAAATATGCAATGGAAAAAACACAGTCTCTTCAATAAATAGTGCTGGGAAAATTGAACAGCCACATGCAGAAGAATGAAACTCGACCATTCTCTAACACCATACACAAAGATAAACTCAAAATGGATGAAAGACCTCAATGTGAGACAGGAATCCATCAAAACCCTAGAGGAGAACATAGGCAGTAACCTCTGACATCAGCTACAGCAACTTCTTTCAAGATACATCTCCAAAGGATTGTGAAACAAAAGCAAAAATGAACTTTTGGGACTTCATCAAGATAAAAAGCTTCTGCACAGTCAAGGAAACAGTCCACAAAACAAAGAGGCACCCCACAGAATGGGAGAAGGTATTTGCAAATGACACTACAGATAAAGGGCTGATATCCAAGATCTATAAAGAACTTCTCAAACTCAACACCCAAAAAACAAATAATCAAGTCAAAAAATGGGCAGAAGTCATGAACAGACACTTCTCCAAAGAAGACATACAAATGGTTAACAGACACATGAAAAAATGTTCACCATCATTAGCCATCAGGGAAATGCAAATCAAAACCACATTGAGATACCACCTTACACCAGTTAGAATGGCAAAAATTGACAAGGCAAGAAACAACAAATGTTGGAGAGGTTGTGAAGAAAGGGGAACCCTCTTACAGTGTTGGTGGGAATGCAAGTTGGTACAGCCACTTTGGAAAACAGTGTGGAGGTGCCTCAAAAAATTAAAAATAGAGCTACCCTATGACCCAGCAATTGCACTCCTGGGTATTGACCCCAAAGACACAGATGTAGTGAAAAGAAGGGCCATTTGCACCCCAATGTTCATAGGAGCAATGTCCGCAATAGCCAAACTGTCGAAAGAGCCAAGATGCCCTTCAACAGATGAATGGATAAAGAGATGTGGTCCATATACACAATGGAATACTACTCAGTCATGAGAAAGGATGAATACCCAACTTTTACATCAACATGGATGGGACTGGAGGAGATTATGCTAAGTGAAACAAGTCAAGCAGAGAAAGTCAATTATCATACGGTTTCCCTTATTTGTGGAACATAAGAAATAGCATGGAGGACATTAGGAGAAGGAAGGGAAAAATGAAGGGTGGGAGAATTGGAAGGAGAGATGAACCATGAGAGACCATGTACTCTGAGAAAGAAACTGAGGGTTTTAGAGGGGAGGGGCATGGGGGATGTGTTAGCCCAGTGATGGGTATTAAGGAGGGCATATACTGCGTGGAGCACTGGGTGTTGTACAAAAGTGATGAATCGTGGATCACTGCATCAGAAACTGGCCATGTATTGTATGGTGACTAACATAACATAAAAAAAAAAAAAAAGCAGGGGCGCCTCGGTGGCTCAGATGGTTAAGCGTCTGCCTTTGGCTCAGGTCATGATCCCAGCCTTCTGGGATCAAGCCCTGCATCGGGCTCCTGGCTCAGAGGGGAGCCAGCTTCTCCCTCTCCCTCTGCCTCTCCCCCTGCTCATGCTCTCTCTCTCTATCTCTGTGTCTCAAATGAATAAACAAATTTTTTTTTAAAAAAAGCAGGGAATAGTTCCAAACTCATTTTATGAAGACAAAATTATTCTGAAATCAAAACCAGAAAAAAAGACATTACAAGAAAATAAAATGATAGACCCATATGCTCCTAGACAGAGATGTGAAAATTATTAACAAAACGTTAGGAAATACAATCCAAGAATATGTAGAAAGAATAACATATCATAACCAAGGGGGATTTAACCTAGAAATGCAAAGTGGTTACTTCACATTTTAAAATGAACCAATATAATTTACTCTATTGATAAACAGTAAAAGAAAAAAAACATACGATCATCTCAATAGATGCTGAAAATTCGTTCAAAAAATCCAACGTCTGCAAACAATGAATCATGGAACACTAAATCAAAAACTAGTGAAGCACTGTATGGAGACTAACATAACGTAATAAAAAAATTTTTTTTTAAATCCAACATCCATCCCTAATTTTAAAAAATTCTCACCAAACCTGCAATATAAGAAAATTTCTTCAACTTTATATAGGTTATCCATGGAAAACCAACAACTACATAATCCTTTTTTTAAAGATTTATTTATTTGAGAGAGAGAGAGAGGGCATGCACACAAGTAGGGGGAGGAGCAGAGGGAGAGAATCTTCAAGCAGACCCCCGCTGAGTGCAGAGTCCGACACAGGGCTCAGTCCCACGACCCATGAGATCATGACCTGAGCCAAAAGCAATAGCTGGAGGCTCAACAGACTGAGCCACTCAGGCACCCCAACAACTACATAATTCTTGAGGGAAAAAGGCAGAATATTTCACTCTAAGATCAGATATAAAGGCAAGATTTTCTCTCCCCATTTCTCTTCAACATTTCACTAAAGTTTCTAGCCAATGCAGTAAGCAATAAAAAGAAATAAAAAGCACCCAGATAGGAAAAGAAGTTAAACTGTAAAATTCACAGATGACATGGTCTTCTACATAAAAAGTCATATTAAATTTGCAAAAAACTAAAAATCCCTAAAACCAATAAGTGAATTGCAGGATACAAGATCCATATACAAAATTTAATTGTATTTCTATACACCAGCATTGAACAATTGAATTGAGATTTTTATTTTTATTTTTTTAAAGATTTACTTATTTGTTTTAGAGAGAAAGAGAGAGCACAAGCATGGGGAGGGGCAGAAGGAGAGCAAGAGAGATTCACCAATGCAGGCCTTGATCCCAGGACCCTGAGATCATGACCTTAGCCAAAATCAAGAGCCAGCTGCCTTACCAACTGAGCCACCCCGGTGCCTCTATTTTTATTTTTTTTTTTAATGAACTTCCTTTATTCTATTTCTCACTGGCAGTTGGCAAATATAAGTTTGCAATATGTTGGTTATATCTATGTCTATATAAGTTCATATTACTGGAAATAGGTTTTATTGTATTTATTAGTTATCTAATTTTTAACTGTGATGACATGTTAATTTCGGGTACTACTTTTTAAAAATAAAAATATCAGAAAATTTCCAATGTAAGAAAGTGGAAAATATTTGGGGGCTTTTTTTCCCAATAATATATTAACTCCAACATTTTCAAGAGTCAAGCTAACAGTATAAAGTAAATATTTACTCATCACAATGAAAATAAAAAGCCAAAATAGCAACAGTAACATCTAATAGATAATGGGATGGAAAATACACACAGAGACACACACGTTTGAAAATAAAAGAAACCAGAAAATTTTAACATATTAAATAAGTTTGATATTACATACATTTTAGAATAATAGACAATAAGTATGATAAGATAGAGAAGAATTTTACTGATGCAAGCTATATACTTAAAACCCAATCATATTTTACTAGAAAGAGTAGTGCCAACCGAAGATGTGGCTAGGATTGTAGTCTCTAATTTAAGATACAACACCAAAAATTATAATCTTTCATAATTTGCATTCTATTTATTAAAATGACTTTAAGGAGTAAATCGTTCCTTTTTTGGTGTCTAGGCCCTAGCAGGGGGAAAAATCAGTTTTTACCACTGCCTATTGTAAAAACCACAGAATACACGTCTTCAATATGTGTTTGTATGCTTTTATTCCGTTGTATATATATATGTCAAATTTTCATGGACTATCTTACTCCCTAGTATTGACAAGAGATTATTAGGCAAAATAATTTCTAAAATTTGTCAGACCCTATGGAGCAGAAAATAAGGCATAGGTGGTTTCTAGTAGTTTAACAAACCATTCTGAAGCTTACTTGGTTTCAGAGGTTTACAGGCAAGTACAAAGGGATGAGAATGTTTGGGTATTTTTTTATTCTATTTTTTTAACTACTGGTGTGTGCTATATTTTTCTCCAAGAAAATCAGAAGCCTAGAGGATGTTGTGGCCAACTGTAGAGAAACCAGGGGGCTATACCCCAAGGCTTAATGGGGCCATGAATTCCCTGGTCTTAGCTAAGGAATTGGAGGGGATGAGTCTGTTGAGAAACCAGAACCTGAGGGATGCTGAAATAACTTCATGTGTTCAAGGAATGTATTTCAGTATATGATTTTACCCCTTAGCGGTACCTTCTAATACCATTAAGTACCCTAAATACAAATATCCACATCTAAATACTTTTGTGAGTTCCGTCTATGATTTTTCTTAGCTACTCATATGAATAAAAATCTTAATAATTGTAAGTGAATATATAGTACTGTTTCAGCAGATTGTAGGAAATGTTGGTATTATTGTAATTATTATTATTATCACTTACAAATAGATATATTTGTATAACTCCTTACCCAAATTTATTTCGTTTTGCTTTTATTTCGTTTTGCTTACATAGTTCTACAAAAGGCTTAAGTAGCATTTTCAGTATATGCTCTAAATGCTCAAAAATCTTTATGATTCAATTTTATTTTATTTATTTTATTTTATTTTTTTATCAGAGAGAGAGAGAGAGAGTACAAGCAGGGGGAGCGGCAGGTAGAGGGAGAGGGAGAAGCAGGCTCCCCGCTCAGCAGGGAGCCTGATGTGGGGCTCGATCCCAGGATGCTGAGATCATGACCTGGGCCAAAGGCAGACGCTTAACCGACTGAGCCACCCAGATGCCCCTATGATTCAATTTTAACAAAAGAGATAGTCTGAGAATACATTTCTAAAATACTTTATAAACTCTATTTTATAAAATTTTAAATAATCTCAGGACAATTAAATGATAAAAAGATACCTTCTGTGGGTACCTAGATATAAATATGGTGAATAGAATTTTTTAAATGTCATGTACCAATAGCATCAGAGAATGTGAACATCTCAAGACTGTATCTGACAAAAGAAGTGCAATACCTACATACTGAAAACAACAAAACATCAGTGAGAGGAATTAAAGCAGACCTAAATAAAATGTAAAGCCATACTGTGTTCATGAGTCAGAAGACTCAATCTTTTAAAGAGATCAATTCTTCCCAAATTCATCTATTCAGTGAAATCTCTATCAAAATCCCTATAAATGTTTTATAGAAATTTACATGCTGATTAAAAAATTCATATGCAATGCAAAGGACCTAGAACACTCAAAACAATTTCAGAAATGTAGAATAATGTTGGAGGACTAATCCTACCTGATTTCAAAACAACAATAATCAAGACATTGCTGTGCTAGCACCGTGATAGACAGATAGATCAATGGAACATAACAGAGACCAGAATAGGCCCAAAGATATATGGAAAACTGATTTGTGACAACAGTGCAAAAGCAATGCAGTGGAGAAAGTAGTTTTCTGAACAAATGGCTATAGAATGGTTGGATATCCATAAACGAAAAAAAAAAGCTTTGATTTATACCTTGCACCATATTTATATATATCTATATCTATATAGATATACAGAACTCAAAGTGGATCATAAATCTAAGTGTAGGACACAGAACCATAAAAAGAAAAGGAAACATAGGAGAAAATCTTTGTAATCTGTGCTACTGGTAACATAACATAAATGAAAAGTTCCTATTGTTTAAATCACCTAATTCAATAACTTTCTTTTTTTAAACCAGGTTACTGGATTTCTTTTCTTTCCTTTTTGGACAAGATAAGTAGTGTTTTATGCCATAAATGAGCCTGGTTTCACAAAATATATTTTACATGAACTGAAAAAGAAACAGACTGACTCCTTTACAAAGTCATTTCTTGTGGCACATTGCTTTGGCAATTGTAATTAACAGTTAAATCCCCTATTGTGGCTCTTATCACTTGATTTCCTATCCCTTATTGACCCACCCATAGCCTTCACATATGGTATTATCCACAGATTGACATTTTGAAAAAAGATGCAAATATATATAAAAACATTAATAATGTTCAACAAATAAAAGTGAAACAAGGCAGGGGAAAGGTTTTAATTGCTTCCCTACCTGTTTGTAATGTATTTCACAAGTTCTATTTTGTCTCAGTTAAGAGATCATGGCTAAAAATTCTCAATTCCCCTTCAAGGACAGTTTGCTAAGTCCAACCCCTTCCTTTATCTGGCTCTAACACTCCTGAATTACAACACTTACTGTCAGATGCCAAATATCCAGAGACATCCCCTTCTTCCGTGGGCCCACAGAATTATTTAAAATGCCCAATCCACAGGAAACCCGTGAAACTTAACTAACCCCACTCTCCTTGCCATATATAAGCTGCTTTCTACAGTTCCAGCTTGCTCTTACCTTTTTTCTGGGAGCAATCCCCTGTGTGGCCCTGTGTAGCAGCCTTTTCTCTTTTGGAGCTTAATGTAATAAAGAGTTCTGTCTTTCATCTATTTAGGTATCATTGTATTGTGCATTGCCATCACCACAGCCTGATGAATAGTGGAACACTGTTGGAAGGGGGATAACAATAATTTTAAATAAAATGTGTAGAAAAGAAAACAAAAATTAAACTTGACTTTAAAGATTAAAATGGGGGCCCCTGGGTGGCTCAGTCATTTAAGCATCCAACTCTCGGTTTCAACTCAGGTCATGATCTCATGGGTTGTGAGACTGAGCCCTGCATTGGGCTCCTTGCTCAGCAGGGAGTCGGCTTGAAGATTCTCTCCTCTGCCCCTTCTCTCTCTCTCTCTCTCAAATAGATAAATAAATCTTTTTTAAAAAAGGAATAAAATGAAGCAGATATCTTTAAAATTGATCCCTGGTTGTAGATGATAACTTCTCAATGATCTCATCCCTGGCACTACTCCAGTAAGGCAAAAGGTGAAGTAAAAACTCTTGCCAATTTATTCTTTTTTTTTTTTTAAGATTTTATTTATTTATTTGAGACAGAGAGAATGAGAGAGAGAGAGCACATGAGAGGGGGGAGAGTCAGAGGGAGAAGCAGGCTCCCCGCTGAGCAGAGAGCCCGATGCGGGACTCGATCCAGGGACTCCAGGATCATGACCTGAGCCGAAAGCAGTCGCTCAAGCAACTGAGCCACCCAGGCGCCCTCTTGCCAATTTATTCTATTTCAAATGGCTCTCCAATGAAAAGGTTGTAGAAGCTGACAAGGCTGCCGCAGCATGGATTTCTCCTCTCTGCTCTGTGGGGGCTAATGAGCCCTAGCAGTCAAGGGATATTTGGAGACATTACTCTCTTGGGCTTTGGCTTCCCAACAACTGTGATCCAACAAACCCTTCCCCCAGGTGGTAACATTCTTAACATTCTTCAGTCCTTCCTCCAGGAAGCCTGGGCTAGGTATAGGCACACACACAGTGGATTCCACATTCTCGCCATTTTATTTTTTTTTTAAAGATTTTATTTACTTATTTGAGAGAGAGAGAGAGGGGGGGAGAGAACGAGCAGGGGGGAGGGGCAGAGGGAGAAGGAGAAGCAGACTCCCCGCTGAGCAGGGAGCCCAATGTGGGACTCCATCCCAGGACCCTGGGATCATGTCCTGAGCCGAAGGCAGATGATTAACCGACAGAGCCACCCAGGCGCCCATCATTCCCACCATCTTAGAAGACTCCAACCATGCTCTAGGCTTGACAGTTCTTACCACCTTCTGAATTCTTCTTCAAAGGAAAGCCAATTTTGGAGTGGAGGGATAAGGGGCTCCTTTCTGGGCAAGAAATTTGCCCTATTTTGACCTTCCATGAGGAAAAGGATGGGGAAGCGAAGGCAGCCTTTCCCTCCAAATTGGTGGGGGACAGAGACTTGGGATTTATGCTCTTGCCTTCCCTCACCTGAGGGCCCCTGGTCCAAGCTGGCTCCTCAGATTCCTTCTCTGTGTCTTTGCGGGCAAAGCCTTCCAGCTCTATGCCACCGAGGAGGCTCCTTGATAGAGGACTCCAGTGTTCTGCTGTTGGTCTTTTGCTCCCCCTTTGCATACAGCTAAGCACTTAATTCCAAAGTATCACCACTGACACCTACAAATCCATTCTTGTGATCATTTGACTTGGAAGGCAATGCAGCCACACTTGCTTCTCAGAGTTTCTCTAAGTCAGTTCTCCTTTTGCAAGAGTATTAGAGAACTATGCACCCCGTACTGGCACAGTCAACAACAAAACTGAACAGATCTAAAAGGGGCGAAGCAAAGATCCCCGGGTTGGTGTAAACACTAGGCAACCAACAACAGCAGCACATCATATGGGACTGGGGTGAGGTGGAAGGAGGGTGAAAGAGAAAATAGTCCAAAGAATCAGAGGGGAGCAGCATAGGCGACTAAGAACAGAAACTGAACCATGGAGCCTAACAATGGAGCCTAAACAACACAAAAATAACTATAGTTCTGTAACTATATTCCATTCAAGAGGGAGAAAACCCTCGGTTGCTAGTAAGATGCTACCACTGGGACTTTGGTAAATTATTCCAATATTCTAGAAAGCCAGCTGCTTTTGGATAATAAGGTATATGGTAAAACCAGATCAGTAATTCCATGTGGTCTATAAAACAATTTTCTCGCTCAGAACTAATATCAAACAAGATACTATTACATTATATAAAACATTCAGTAAGATCACAGTTGATGGTGTGTTGAGGAGTATGACAGGCAATGAAAGAAAAACCAAGTGCAGACCAGGCAGGATATATTCCAAACTCTATGAGGATGTAAGGAGTCCAATATAATCAGCTGGGTGACATACTATATTGAATTTAGAACCTCTTTTAATCAGTGAGTGAGAACACTCATATTGATAATATTCTCCTGATCTAAATCACGTTTTTCCTCTTTGGGAAAGACTCTTCAGAATCCTTTCCCAAGTAGGTTATCCAGACAATGAGATACAAATTAGCAAATACCTTTAGTTCTTTTTTTATGTAACACTCTACTACAGGATATAACCTTATAACCATATTTCCTCTGAGTGGGATCCACTATAGTTGTATGTTTGGAAATAATAGGAAATGTCAAGACATGAGGAGAATTGAGATTTCCTTGCAAGGGGATGCATCAGCATCCTCAACCAATACGAAAATAACCTCATGAGACAAGGGAAGAGAGGCTGTTCAGTCTGCCAGGGAAGGTTCCTTTGGGTTTGGGGTTGGAGGGACTTGAATCTTCTAAAGCCTCCAATAATACAACCCTGATAATTTAAATGAGACACTGATTCCCAAACATGGTTTAAATAAGCACTTCAACAAACTCATGGGCTGTTTTTGTTTTGTTTTGTTTTGTTTTGTTTACCTCCAAGCAGGTAAGCACGAGAGTCAATGTTCCTCTTATGGTCGAAGGAGAAAACTCCCAAGTGTGCACCTTAAAGAAAAGAGAGGTATTGACTTAAGTGGAACTAACAGAGCACAAAATTATTATGAAGGGCAGCCAATCAGAATTACAGATCTTTTTTGAGTAAAAAGTGAATTTCTCAGGTTCTGCCTACTATCTCTGAAGTCCAGGTGTCTTTCAGAATCCTTTGTTTAAAATTGCCAGTACATGGACAGTTTATGAATTAAACTAGTTTCTGTCCTTCTGCAGCTACTTTCTTATCATAATGAGATTTCTCCTAGTAGGAGTTAGGAAGTTTTTGGGGCACCTGGGTGGCTCAGTTGTTAAGCGTCTGACCTCGGCTCAGGTCATGATCCCGGGGTCCTGGGATCAAGCCCTGCGTCGGGCCCTGCTCTGTGGGAAGCCTGCTTCTCCCACTCCCCCTGCTTGTGTTCCCTCTCTGGCTGTCTCTCTCTCTCTCTCTGTCAAATAAATAAAATATTTTAAAAATAAGAGTTAGGAAGTTTCAAAAACCAAGTTTTGGAATTAAATTGGTTATCAACACAAGAAACAAACCCAATCATGAGAAGCTTTAAACTTATGTGATGGAAAGGAAAATGATAAGATTATTAGCAAATGTAAGATTTGCAATAAAAATGGTCTCTACAGCCAGATGTGAATTCACTGCTTACCTTAACATCAACATAAAAAAGCTAGTGAGGTTGTGAATTCAACTCACCATTGTAAGTTGGGAACCTACAAGTGCCAAACTTGCAACTTGTTCAATTACCTCAGCCCTGCAGCTGAAAGAGAAACTTGGAGCATGATTATGGAGGTTTCCAGGTGGATCTTGAGCTGATCGCTTAAAGATTTACAATGGTTATTTTTCATTAAACTGTCTATACTTCAGTCCTTCAAATTTTCAGGCCCTTCCTACTACTCTTATCCAGCAGCAACGACTTAGTCCCCCTCTCCCTGCCTTCAAAAGGAACCTCATTCCATGGACTACTGACTTTTCTTCTACAATTAGCTAACTTCTTGTCATTTTTGCTTAGAGTCTTTTTATAAGAAATGGCTCTTTTAGTTTAAAAGTCCCTATTAACAACATCCCCAGGTGAATTACTTACCTCATCCCTTCTCTCCCCAGAGGTAATAGGACTGTCATGAGTTTGGTATATTAGGAGATTATTTAATAAACTATTTAAACACTGCTCTCACTGGCTGAAAAATTCTCATCCCTAAATACTGACTGGATTTCTACTGCTTTCAATCCCAGTTAGGCCACATAATCAAGCCCAGATTCCCCACTGCACCCACACCATGTCTATAAATGTCAGTTACCTACTTCTCATGCATTGTACTAAAGTCTGAAGCAGTTCAGGTCCTTGGTTGCAGCCAACGTTAGCTTTGCAGAAAACAAATTTATTGGAAGAAAAATGGAGTAGCTCACAGAATCCGCAGAAAATATAGAGAACCAGAATCAGAAAATGGGTAGGCACCAAGGGAATTCAGTCAATCAGAACCCCATCTGGAGTCACACCCCAGGGACAGTCTTGGGTGGGTGCTTTTGCTGGTGTCTCTACTCAACACTGAACAACATAAATGACACCATCACTGGATGTCCAATGAAGTACATTATAGTGTAACAAAGAGGCAGGGAAAAAAGAGAATGGATCAAGGCAGCATCAGACAAGAGCAGAAGCACACCCATGAACACACCCCACTGCTGTAGAAAGAGACAATAGAAAATTGGGCAATGACAGAGATAATGAATCAGAAACCCTCACCACTCATCACTCTTTCTTCTCATAACCTCAGGATTCCACAAGAGAGTTTGCTTAGGGTCAAATGCCTATAGTAAATCTGAACCAACTTAAACTACACTGGCAATTTCCAGCATTATATAGAAAGCTACTGAAAACAGTGAATTTATTCTGAGCAGGTCTTAACCCATCATCCTCATGTATGTCTGAAGAAATGGCCTCTAGGCATTTGTCTGATATCCTCTAAAGTAGAGACCTTCAAACTTTTGTATCCCAGTGCATGAACAATATGCATATCGATATAATTCAGTAGGCACAGAAATGTGTGTGTGTATGTGTGGTCTACGGGTATATCGCATATATATATATATATATATATATATATATATATATATATATATATATATATATATATGCAGGCCACTCTGGTATTTTCTGTTTTATTTTACCTCATTTCTTTAAATGCTGCTTATGACTGACAACATTAATCTCATGACCCACTATCGATTACAAATCACAGTGTGGAAAACACTAGCCCGTTTACTGGAAAATTCCCAATGACCAATAAATGCTGTTATAGAAGTACATGCAAATACATGTGAGAACCTCCATTTTGTCCTCATGGAATTCAGTGTTGTCAGACACAAAGGACATCTTTGATATGAGCCACAGGGCTACACAAATGTATAGTTGCTGATGGAATATAAGCTCCATCTGCAAAGTTTCACATTAGAATTCAGATACGGGGTTTAAGGAGTGCACTTGTCATGATGAACAGCAGGTGATGTATGAAATGGTTGAATCACTATATTGTACACCTGAAACTAATAAAACACTGTATGTTAACTAACTGGGATTAAAATAAAACTTTAAAACAATTCAGATAACAGTGTTTTGCAAATGTAGGTGTCAGTTGGTAAAGATGGGCACTCACAAGCAAAAGAGTCAGCAGGTGCATATGACTTCTTATACTGCTGGCATCCTGCGGAGAGCTGGGCTTGGGCTGGGGTGCAGCTGAATGCCATACATTGTTGGGTTGTAGCTAAGGGACCCCATTTCCCTACCGTGCTCCCATTTTATGAGGCAAGTGTGTGGTTTGCATTGCACATAGTGGGGAATAAATTTGACCTTAAGCACCAAGCAGGTTAAACTTAGATGTCAGCACTTTAGGGGCCTCTGGGAAATGCCACTGCCCAGAGTCTGTGAACACTGCCCCTCAGTCCTGTAGGATTTTAAGCTCGTTCTTAGATTCTCTTGGTTGGATGAAAGGAGGCCTCTGCTCTTGTGGGAAGTTGCAGCTGTCCTGCAGAAAGAGGGCCTGCTGTCAGTCTCGGCGGTAGCTCCTTGCTTAGCAGCCAGAGAAAGTTCCTGGGTCACCTATCAGGCAATTTTTCTTATCTCCACAATGTCTTCTATACTTTCTGTGGCATCCAGTGTATCACAAGAGCTACCTCACAACTTCCTTTCATCCAAATTCAAATATGGACATATAAATTCATTGAGTTGGCCAGGGCTTAAAGTCCACAGGAGCAATACAGGAAGTTAAATATTGGCATCAGGTTGAAGTCTGCCCCTTGAAGTTGGAAGGGAACAATTTAGAAATCAACAAAGCCCAGGTTCTCATGACCCATAAGTCATCCAGGCATTGGATGAAATGAATTTTGCCATATGCTAGTTAGGTGTGAGGAGAAAAAGTAACTATCTCCCAGTATTTTTTGTTACTTCCTGAGTGCACTGCACTAGGAATAGTGATTAGGATGGTAAGAAAGTAAAATTTGGTAGTAATGATAGTGTCTTTGCTGGGGGGGGGAAATATATATATATATATATTTATATATATATATATATATATATGATAGACTAAATGAAAGACTGGGAATTGTGACTGCTCTCATTTAAAAAAGAAGAACCACAACTCCTTTCCAAACTGTTTTTACAAACATACACACACACACACACCCCTCCCTTTCAGAATTCAAGGTATTTCTTTAAGTTAGGCCTAGTTGAATGGAATATATGAGTCAGCTTAAAAATATATTCTAATTTAATTACAAAAACTACTTGCTCATCAGGGTATTCTTCCTTTCCTTCATTTCCATATACTACCTGAAACACTCAACTGGTAAGTTACGTAGAAGGGTATTCTTCCTTTCCTTCATTTCCATATACTACCTGAAACACTCAACTGGTAAGTTACGTAGAAGCAAATAATAAGAGAAATCACACACACAACTTACTAGCTACATCAACGAGAGTTTATGATTCTGTGGGCTTCATCAACATAACTTTGCTATCACAAGAATCTGTTGCCTAGGAAGACAAAAGTTGAAAAATAACTTTATTGTCCATTGCAGGAACTACCTGAAGATCCATCAACGCTTCAATAAAAAGTGCAAAATGACATTTTTCAACCACAAGAAGCTTTGAAACTTTGTCTTAATGTTCTTGCCTTGCTGTATCCACCAAACCTAAACCGTTCTAACACTCTTTCCACCCAATCTTAATCACACCCTCCCCCAACATTGAATGACCTGTTCTACACCAACTTCGAAATCTGAATAAATATCTCTCCTGCTCTGGCACCTCCAATAATCTGCTAAGGCTCTGTCCAGGTAGTACTTTCCCCGACAACGTTATTCAATAAAGTCAACTTTGCTTATCAAGTTGTTCGCATGATATTTGGGAAGTATAATGTATGAGCAGCATAGTGACCATTACTGAACACCAACGTGACAGTGGACTGGGCTTAAATCTCAAGACCAATATCTACAGAACTTTCTGAACCAAACACTGACTGAATGATTGCAGATACATACAAAAAATTAGTAACCAATCCAGTGATTTAAATGTGCAGTTACACAGCAAAAAAGCAAAAAGTTATTAATGTGTTTTCAAGGGGAGCAAATACATTCAAGTATGACAGAAAATCCAGAGCATAAAAGGAAATGAATAATCAAAACGTATAAAATAGGTATTAAAAAATAATTAATATCTATTTTTGTCACAGTTATCTTTCTGATAAACATTGGGCCCTAATGGTGATTTGCGGCTCTCTGTCCAAAGTACCTGGCTCCATAGGAGAGATTGGCTGGGGTGAACAACAGACTGTTCAAGCCCCTTTTCTTCTCCTCGGCTGATCCGCGTGGCTGCGAGTCTCTGCAGCAGCACAGGCGGGAAAACCTCAACCCACCCTGCACGCACCCAACGCTGTGAGCATGCTCATTGCTGTGAGCCAACAGTGCGCATGCTCCTTGCTGTGAGCCACTGCTGCTGGGCATGCGCATTGCTGCGCGTGTTCTGGGAGCCGAGCTGAGCTTCATCCAGGCGGCGTGTTCTCTCTGCCGTGAGCTTTCTCGCTAGCTGAATTCAACTGGTAGGTCCCCAGATCAGTCCTTCCAGGAGTTTAAGTGTGAGCGAGGATGGGGAGGGAGGCAGTGGGCCGCGGGCAGGTGGGGACAGTAGATCTGTGGCATCCTAGGTGGAAGTGCCGAGGAGCTAGCGCCCTTCTCCTCGCAGGCGTCGCGGCCGCCGTGGCGCTCGTCCTCGTGGTGGGGCCCGGGCAAGTGAGGATGGTGGGTCGAGGAGGGGAGGTGAAGACGGGCCGAGGCCTGGCGGGGCCGGGGCGGCTAGTTGAGATATCGGAGTCCTGGAGCACCTGCAACTGCCAGCAGAGCGCGGAGGCCAGGATCCTCTGCGGGACCCGGGGCAGGGAGCAGACCAGGCGGTACAGAAAAGGCCAGGTAGCGGGGAACGCTGGGGGCTTGTGACTGGGTCCGCGAGATTTGTCGTGCACTGTGCAGTGTCGAGGCAGGAGCCGGCCCGTGGGTCTGGTTCGCGACTACACGCCTGAGCCCTTGGAGTGCCAACACAGCCGGAGGCCGTATGCAGAGGATAGTTTCTTTCTCTGCGTTCCAGCCAAACGTTATTGAAGGCGGTAAAATGAGCCTAGTGAATGGGAATGTGACCCAAAGCAGTAGTGACTCAGGTTTAAATGTCCAGCACTGTTTTCTCAAATGCCTTTGTAGTGGGGAATCCAGCTGTGAGACTAAGCCTCGTGTTTTAGCCTGTCTGTAAGGCGATTTCACGGCCAGCCTGGCTGATGTAAATGATCTTGCAGCCCGTGTATTTGGTATGACCACAGCTTGTACACTCTACTGATGCTAGGTTGGCTCTCAAAGTGTTTTCAAAGTAAAAAAAAAGTCAAACCTTTGGCCTTGGACGTGGGATACCTCTCCATTAGAGTACATTTTCCAAATACCAATATTCTACTTTCAGGATGAACTATGAGTGGCCGAGTCAGATCCAGATCCAGATCCAAACAAAGAAAAGATGATCCAGGGTCTAACCAGCACGTGGGTGTGAGTACTTCCATATTGGATGTTTTCGATGACCGTCCATTTATTGCTCTGAAAATTTTGTTGAGCTGCAGACATAGAGATACAGTGATAAAAGCTTCTCTGCTGATAAAGGGAGGGAAACATTGAACCAGAAGGATTCCATATCAACTTCCATTCCAACTTTCTGTTGCCTGTGGAAATACACCCTATGGCTTCTTTGTCATGCTTATTAACGACAGATTGTGCATATCCATCCCAGCATAGTTTCCGGTAGACTCCAAAGTGCTTGTGGCTACCTTTTGTTGGAGTAGCTGCTCTGTGGGGAGAGTCACTTTTAAGAATAAGCGCATAGAATCCTGATGTGGGAGTGTCTTTATGCTTATTCATTATTTGATCTCAAAATGTATAATGTATATTTATACTGTTAGCATGTATTAACAACACAACTTTTTATTTGCCCCCACACACACACACACACACACACACACACACACACACACACACACACACACACACACACACACACACACACACACACACACACCCTTAGGAGCAGCAGCCCAGTGGTGAGCAACTGAAACAAAAGGACGCACCCCCTGAGAGTCAAGATACTCTACCTGATCAAGGGAAGGAAGTTGAAGGAGGACCTGTGGCTCAAGGTGAAGGGAAAGGGAAGGAGAATGACTGTGGGGGCAGGGGGTGTATGTGTGCATCATGCATAGTTAGGACAAACCGTTACAGGAGGAAAGAAAACATTGGAAGAGACTCTCAGTCATTTCCCAAAAATGGGTTGAAAATGTGAAGAGTGTATGGTGTGCAGCTTCATGTAGTCCTTCACCGTAATGAATTTCCCCTTTTTCCTCGAGAATGAATCGGTGTGCTTGAAAATGCTGTCTTTTCTAAATAAGAGGAGAATGTTTAACTACAAAACTATACATCGTTTCACTAGTTTAATTTGTTCTTAGAACATTTTTGTGTGGCCTTTTCACTCATTTCAAAATATCAAAAGCGTAAGCACTATTCAACAGCATAGGCAGAGTGCCGAGTCAGCATATCCTATAACATGAGGAATAAAGCCGATTTGCATAGGGATGGGAGCCCCATTTTATAAATGAGAAAACTAAGGCTCGGGGATTGTGGCTTGCCAAAGACTGCTTGACACATGGAGATACACTTCACATCTCAGTACAAAGTTTGCATTCTTGGGGAAGCTGGCTGGCTCAGTCGGTAGAGCATGTGACTCTCGGCGTCGGGGTCGAGAGTTCAAGGCCCATACTGAGTGTAGAGATTACTTAAAGTAAGAGTTTTTAAAGAGGTTTGTGTTCTTCCTACCATTTGTGTTGTTGTACAAACAAGTGAATGGTTTTGTATGGAATGCTTAGTAGTCAAATGTGTCTGTGCTGTAGAGTAGCTTATTACTGGCACAGGAGTCAGTCCAGTTCAGTGGAGCAGGAGAGAGACTCCAGAAAAGAGCTCAGTGAATGATAGCCACTGTCTGATTAATCATTTGATACGGTACGTTTCGGAGGAGCTGCATAATTCGGGAAACTGGCATTAGGGTCACTATGTTAATATGATTTTTAAGCGGCTTTAAAAGGTGTTTAAGTACTTTTACGATTAGGAAAATCTAAAGTATCTTAAAACGATCATGAAACAAGAAAGGAATGTCTTCCAAATTTAGCATTTTCATCAAGTACTTGTAGTGAATTATTGACACCGTTCAGGCCATGGAGTGTGTTAGGAATTCGCTGTTAAGAGGTTTCCACAATACGACTGACGACAAAGTCCATTAATTTCTTTCCACCCTACTTGTCCCTACTGTCTCCCTGCAAGACAGATGTTGGACTGTTAATCACTAATGTTTTGCTGTTACTTTTGGAACTGCTCTATACGTGACTCCTTTATCCTAAGTTATACATAGAGGGACTTTGCACTTAAATCTAACTAGTAAAATTTGACAAAATACCCTGCAGGTTGCCCTAATAGGGAATGGGTGTCAACTAGTATAGGATTTGTTAGAGGCCCACGAATACACTCAGCTTATCCTTCAGAAAACTACATTGTACTTTTCAATAAAATCTTCTGCGTGGTGTAGACTTGATTTTGCAGGTCTAGTTGATGCTCTCTATTGTAAGAACACTATGGTAATATAAAGGAAATGAAGTGCAGTGGGCTTTATCTTTAGAATGTCACTTGAAATAAAGCAAATCGTACTATAGGAAAACAAGGGTGTGAAATGCATTTTTCCATCCCATTTTTTTTTTATCACCCTAGCCTATAGGCTTTTATTGACTTATATTTCATATTACTGCTTAAATCGATTACCTTTGTGTTTTAAGGATTGGACCTGGAAGCTGATCTCCAGGAGCTGCCTCAGGCAAAGGCCGGGGGTATAACTGAAGATGACCCTGATGTCAAGGGGCCAAGTATGCCCTTTTTAGAGCCCTTTAAAATGCCGGAAGCAGGTATGTTATCCATTGACAGTGCAAAGTATGAGGGTCTTTTCCCAAATATTATATTTTTACTTATGCAGATACAACTTTAATGATACATTTCTAACAGAGTTTACATATGAAGATACTTTCCCCAAGTAGTTCAAACCGGAACATCCTGACGGCCTGACTTATACACTAGTAGAGATAGGAACAAATTGGGTCAAAGCCTTGTTAAATCATAAAATCTGAAACCATTTTCTTTTTTTGAGTATAAATACTTCCATGAACAGCTAATAATATTCAGATCCTTCTGTAAGTTCTGCTTTTATCAAACACAAAATTCATTTGGATTGAATATCAGTTTGTATGAAATATGCTGAGGCACTGAGGTAGGTTCTACCAGCAGCTCTAATATAACGTGTGCGATTTTCCGACAATCCCTTAACTTCTGAACCCATCTTTACTCATCTGTATATTGAATTGAATTCTGATATATTACAATCATTTTTAAAGCTGCTATTTGTATTCTGTGGTTCTGTTGGATACATAGAATACAGAGATGTTCCATTTTGCATGCTTTTTTTGATCAGATAACATCTTTGGTCAAATTTTAACATGTGAATTGAGATGTGACTGCCACCGAGAACAACAAAACACAATGGTTGCTGTTTGTGTTTCTCTATGGAGATCTGGACCCCTATTCCTGTTTTTGGTTTCAAATGTTTATTTAACTTCTATGTAGTTAACACACAGTGTAATACTGGTTTCAGGAGTAGAATTTAGGGATTCATCACTTACATATAATACCCAGTGCTCATCACAACCGGTGCCCTCCTTAACACCCATCACCCATTTAGCCCATCCCCGACCCATCTTCCTCCATCAACACTCAGTTTGTTCTCTATAGTGAAGAGTCTCATGGTCTGCTTCCCTCTCTTTTTTTCTGTCCCACATGTTCATCTGTTTTGTTTCTTAAATTCTACATATGAGTGAAATCATGTTATTTGTTTTTCTCTGACTGACTTATTTCCGTTAGCATAATATACTCTAGGTCCTTCCACATCATTGCAAATGGCAAGATTTCATTCATTTTGATGGCTGAGTCATATTCCACTGCATACACACACACGCGCGCGCGCGCACGCCCCACCTCTTCTTTATCCGTTCATCAGTCGGTGGACATTTGGGCTCTTTGCATAGTTTGGCTATTGTTGAAAATGCTGCTATAAACATTGGGGTGTTTGTACCCCTTTCAGTCTGTAATTTTGTGTCCCTTGGGTAAAAACCTCCTAGTGTAACTGCTGGGTCACAAGGTCGTTCTATTTTTAACTTTTTTAGGAACCTCTATACTGTTTTCCACAGTGACTGTCCCGGTTTGCATTCCCACCAACAGCGTAAGAGGGTTCCCCTTTCTCCACATCCTCACCTACATCTCTTGCTTCCTGCTTTGCTAATTTTACCCATTTGACAGGTGTGAAGTGTGTGACCATATAATCTATTCGACAGACTGGAACGCCGTTAAGGCAAACACCGTTAAGGCAAACGGTTACCCTACTTAATCAATGACGTAAGGGACAAACTAGCTGACAAAAACAGGTTTCCACTTAACCATAACAAAGAATAAATTACATGTGGTACTCGTTTCTCTACTACCATCACCTCAGCAGTAACCAACTCGGCATTATTCCTTCAGCATCATATATTCACAATCCTATTTCAAGTTGAGGCCTTTAAATGATACTTACATGTAAATTTTTGTGTTTTTCAGTTCTTTGCATGTTGTTTGGAGTTTTTGTAAAACTGCATTCGCTTTTGGCTCTCCATTTAAAACTACCTTTTAATACGCTCATTTCATTTTGTGTGTTGTGAACCTGAACTGTCTTTTTGTATTGTTGTACCAATAGAAAGTGTGGTGTGTTCAAAAAGTATTGGTAAAATATATGCTTGGAATTCTGTCTTATAAAATGAAAACTATAGTGTCCTTCCTGTACCATGAATTTACTCGACATACGATTCTGCTGAGTAATATTTCTAACTGTTACATCTACCTTACAGGTGAAGGACTACCCCAGATTTAAACAAGGACAAGCTGAAACATGCAAACTACTCTTATGTGGGGTACTTCACTGTTGAAATTCTCTCAATAAAGTTTTACAGACGTTCCACAAAGAATCTTTTGAAATCTGTGTTAAACTTATCCCAAGTAGGGGGCGCCTGGGTCTCAGTCCCTTCAGCAGCTGACTCTTGGTTTCAGCTCAGGTCATAATTCATTGGTCATGGGATGGACCCCGAGTCTGGCTCTATGCTCCTCGGGAAGTCAGCTTGAAAGATTCTGTTCCTCTGCTCCTGTTCCCTCCCTCTCTCCCTCCCTCCCTCCCTCCCTCTCCCTCTCTCTCTCTCTCTCTCTCTCTCTCGCTCTCGCTCTCGCTCTCGCTCTCGCTCTCGCTCTCTCATTAATAAATAAACCTTTAAAGGAAAACTTATTCTAAGTAGTCGATGCTATCAAAATTAGGTCATTTTTTGAAGTGTTATAGTCTGATTGAGCTGATATACACAGATATATCTGTACATTGAATTTCTGTCCAGCAACCGTGCTACGTATGCTTTAATAAGTGTACTTCAACATCCCTTTTGAGTTTCAACTGCACAGTTACATCATCTTTGAACGCTGACAGTTTGTTTCTGCCATTTTAAACCTTTCCCCCTTTTTCCTCATTTTACAACATTGGACAGACCCACCCAGTACAATGTTGAAAAGAACTGGCCACAATGGACAGCCTTGTCTTATTCCTGATAAATTAGATAATATTTAACATTTTAGTCTATTTACTGTGAAGTAAAGGAAGTTCCATTCTTATTCTCGTTTACCATGAATATTTGTATTGAAAATACATTGACTTCCAATAAACACGTGTAGTACATTTATTCAGATGATTGTAGGATTTTTCCCTTCATTAATCTGTGAATGTGATGAATTACTTAACATATTGTCCTATGTTTAAACCAACCATACATTACCGGGAGGGAATGGTCATTATATATAATCTTTCTGAATAATCTACTTCTTAATAATTTGTTTAGAATGTTTACGACTCTCCTGAGGAGTGTCATTAGCATACACTTTTATATCCTGCCTTGGATGTTGGAATCAAGGCCATACTAGCTTCATAAAATGAGT
Source organism: Neomonachus schauinslandi (assembly GCF_002201575.2). NCBI lineage: Eukaryota > Metazoa > Chordata > Mammalia > Carnivora > Phocidae > Neomonachus > Neomonachus schauinslandi. The sequence continues at coordinate 82,038,637 of NC_058419.1, forward strand.
TGGTATGTAAAACCTCTTCTTCTGTTCTCTGGACCTGAAGACTCTGAAAGGCTGTGAGTAATGTAGGACTAGACTTGCCCGTGTTCAGCTGTGTCTGGATCGCATCTCTTTTTTGCAATCGGACCCTCCCTAAATGGCAGGTGACTGAAGGGGCACCTCCAGGTTCCCATCCTGTCAAATTTTGTGAGGGGCCCGTCTTCCCTGCAAGACACCTCTAATGATGCTGTCACTCCAAAAGCTACCTGCTCCAGTTTCTATACTCTCATGAATCTTCTATAGCCAGAAAGCTAAAGGTCATGGCTCTGTTAACTGCGTACTTTTGATCTGTGCTGTATGTTGTGAATAGCTGGCCAACCTCGACTTGTCTACGGTTATGACCATAGGTCCATTTATTGGGCTTTTTAAAAAACAAGAGTTAGTATTAAAACTCTTATTTATGTTAGCCACTTCTTTCTCCTCCTGGGTTCCACACATTTATAACCTCATTTAATCCTCACAAAAAGGTGGGTCACAGTGTACCCAAAACTTACGTCTGACTCTAATAAGCAGTAGATTTTGGGATTTAGTTCCAAGTTAGAAGCCTTGCTCTTTCTCAAAGTAAATACTCCTGAAAATGTTGGCCAGGAAAACTGACAGTGTACATGATGACGATACTGGTAATCTGATGTTTACATAAAAATTTATAGTAATTTCTTATTGTTCGAGGTGAAGGGTTTTTTTGTTTTGTGTTGTTTTGACTTTAGGGGTTTTATCCTTCTTTTGAAGGAAACGTTTTGCAAAATGTGGCACACAGACGTCACATGGGAGACAGTTAATACAAACTTTTCAATTCTTAATATACTAGCACACTGAATTTACAGTGCTGTAGAAAAATATAACTCAGGGCACCTGGGTGGCTCAGTTGGTTAAGCAACTGCCTTCGGCTCAGGTCATGATCCTGGAGTCCCGGGATCGAGTCCCACATCGGGCTCCCTGCTCGGCAGGGAGTCTGCTTCTCCCTCTGACCCTCCTCCCTCTCATGCTCTCTGTCTCTCATTCTCTCTGTCTCAAATAAATAAATAAAATCTTTAAAAAAAGAAAAGAAAAGAAAAGAAAAATATAACTCTAACACTAAAGGAAATTGGAACAGTTTATAATAGCTTTTAAAGGTGGAATGCCTGGGTGGCTCAGTTGGTTAAGCCTGTGCCTTTGGCTCAAGTCATGATCCCTGGGTCCTGGGAAAGATTCGTGCATCAGGCTCCTAGCTCAGCATAGGGCTCCTTGTTCAGCATCAGGCTCCTTACTCAGCGGGGAGTGAGCTTCTCCCTCTGCCTGCCACTCCCCCTGCTTGTGCTCACCTTCGCTCTGACAAAATCTTTTAAAAAACTTTTAAAGGCAGAGACATTAGCCATTTGATAGGTGTGAGGTGATATTTCACTGTAGTTTTCATTTGTTTTTCCCCGATGATAGTGATGTTGAGCATATTTTCATGTGTCTATTAGCCACCTGTCTGTCTTCTTTGGAAAAATGTGTGCTCATGCTTTCTGCCCACTTTTTAACTGGATTCTTCATTTTGTGGGCATTTAGTTTTATATGTACTTTATATGTTTTGGATATTAACTGTTTACCTACCTTGTAATATTACTTTCAGGTGTAGGATTTAGTGATTTATCACATATGTACAATTCCCAGTGCTTATCCTAAATCCCCTCCTAAATCCCCATACCCTATTTAACACATTTCCCCCATCCACCTCTCCTCCAGTAACCCTCAGTTTCTTCTGTATACTTAAGAGTCTGTTTCTTGGTTTGTCTTTCTTTCCCCCACCCCATGTTCATCTTTTGTTTCTTATATTCCACACATGAGTGAAATCACATGCTCTTTTTCTTTCTCTGACCGACTTATTTGGCTTACATATTAATGTCTAGCTCCATCCACGCCATTGCAAATGGCAAGATTTCATTCTTTCAGAGTTTTCATTTGGTTGCCTCTTGCATTGATTTCAAAATCTATAGGTTTGCTTCGTAGAGAAGACCAAGAAGAAATGAGTCTCTGTCATTTTGTCCAGACCAAAAGTCATATCTTGTTTTGCAGAGTTCCACTTCTTTCATAAATTTTGGCACATCCCCGAAATAAAAGCTTATGTCTAATTCTTATTTCCTCAATGTGCTGAACAATGAAAGTCTGATTAGTACTTTCAAAAGTGGGAA
>NC_058419.1:82041325-82107180 GCF_002201575.2 Neomonachus schauinslandi
TATCTCTATTGGTGGTCTCTTCATTTGTTGTGAATTTTAATATGGTGCAGTTATGCCATAGGCCTATGAATTTAATATAATCAGGACTGTGGGCAGTATTTTAACTACTTGGGGAACCACTGTCTTACAAGTTCTCTTAATAGCCTTTGTTTTAAAATATCATTATATTTTTCTATGACATCTGCTGCTGTGGGACAATGGGGGTAGGCGAAAAACCCAAAGCAATTTTATTTTGTAATGTCCATCATAGCATTGCTTTGCAGTGAAGTGGGAGCCTTGATCTGATTGTATTACCTGTGGCACTCCTGAAGGCTGTAAGGCTCTTGTGTTAACTCCTAAGTAACATTAGTGGAGGTTGGTACCCTGCATGGGTAAGCCAATAGAAGACCTGTGTCAGTATCCACCATTGCCAAATTTCTACTGCTTCAGAGAGAGGCTCAGTGAAATCAATTTGCCATTTCTGATGTGGCCCTCCTCTGTAAATCTTTCTCCCATGTGGTGGGCCCAATCTTTACATTTTTGGCACCTGATACAGTCCTTAATGGTTTATGTCTCTGCTGGGTAGACTCCTCTATTAACAATCCATTTTCATAATCACATCATGCCCAAATACCCTCTCATGTGTCCACTCATAGAAGGGGTAGGGTGTCTCCTCCCAAAGGTTTGGAGATTCCCCCTCTTTCTAGAGCCCTACCTCCTTTGGTGGTTTGGTTAGTTCATTAGGTTTGGCTTTGTGTGCCTCCTCCATGTCTTGTTTGGCTACATGTGTATCATGCCACCCATATTGGCAGAGTGGGAGCCAACATGGTGATTTTCCCCACATCTCTGTATCCCAAATGCCTTGGCTTGTATTTTTTAGCCCCGATTTTGCCAAAATCCTGACCAAGTAATTAGCTCATTAGCTACTGACCAGGAGTCAGTAAAATTATAAACCTCAAAAAAATGTTTGTCAGGGCGCCTGGGTGGCGCTGGTTAAGCGACTCCTTCGGCTCAGGTCATGATCCCAGGGTCCTGGGATCGAGCCCCGCATTGGGCTCCCTGCTCAGCGGGGAGCCTGCTTCTTCACTCCCCCTGCTTGTGTTCCCTCTCTCGCTGTGTCTCTCTCTGTCAAATAAATAAATAAAACCTTAAAACAAAACAAAACAAAACAAAATGTTTGTCAAAGGCATATTCTTTGTTAGGACTATTATACACAACTCAGTCCCCTAGGCACTTCAGTTTGTGCCCCGTATGGAACTTGGGTGTTTAAATAGGGGTAAGAGGCTGTGACTGTCCATTGTCTGTCTCGTTCCTTATACTCCCTTCTCACTCCATTGGTAAAGGAAGACCATTGCTTTTCTTATTTTGAGAGCGCTGACCATATTCCCTCTTGTCCCCACTGAGCGGGGGCAGAGGCATTTCTAGGATTTGGGGCAAGTTAACCTCAGTGGCAGAGTACATGGCTATTTCCTTATGGAGTTTGGTGGCATTCCAGTGGGGCTGGGTTTAGCTCGATCCTGTTGATACTGTTTTTATTTTAATAAGGAAGCCTCTGGCTCCTGGTTGGGCCTCAGGCACTGCTTTCTGGGGCACAAACTTTGGGCCACAGACCTTCAGGGGTTCCTTGCTGGGCCTCTGGGTTGAGGAGCTGCTGCATTAAAATCAGGTTTAGATCTATATCAATTGGGGAGCTAGAACTGGGACTCCTGAGGGAGGAACAAGATGGCAGAGGAGTAGGAGACCTAAATTTTATCTGGTCCCAGGAATTCAGCTAGATAGAGATCAAACCATTCTGAACACCTATGAACTCAACAGGAGATCGAAGAAAAGAATAGCAGCAACTCTCTGAACAGAAAAGCGACCACTTTCTGGAAGGTAGGACGTGCAGAGAAGTGAATCCTTGGTGATATTCGGGAAGATAGATGGCGGGGGAGGGGGCCTCCGTCAGCCAATACCAGCAAGTGATAGAGCAGCAGAGCACAAAATCGGAAATTTTAGAAGTTGGCTTGCTGAAGGATGTCGCTCCAGTGGCTAAGCGGGGGTGGAAATCTCCCTGGGACAGTGTGGTCTCAGGACCCTCGGGGTCACAGAAAGACCAGGGGTGCCTGAGTGCAGCAGAGCTCCCAGGTATTGGAGTGGGGAAGCCAGCTGCAGAGACGGAGCCGAGGCGCGGGCTGTCAGCTCGGGGTTGCCATAAACCGTGATCCGTGGCACAGTCGGGCCCCTGCTCGTCCAGCAGGGACCCAAGAAGCGGCAGACCCGGGGAGACGCCCCTTCCTCCCCCAGGAGAAGTGGTGGGAGAGCACACTGCAGGAATCTGCTGGATTTGGAGACTCCAAACGGGGTCGTGTCCCAGGGATAGAAATGCTCGGTCACAGGCTGGGGGAGCACGGAGTGCGGCCGGAGACCAGGGAGACGGGAGTGATTGACTGCTTTTCTCTGGGGGCTCACTGAGGAGTGGGGCCCCAAGTTCTCGCTCCTCCGGGCTGGAGATTGGGAGGCCGCCGTTTTCACTCTCCTCCTCCAAAGCTGTATGGAAACCTTTCAGGGAAAAAAAGCTCCAGAGAGCAAACCCGAGCAGGGGCGGTGCAATTCTGCTTTGGGCAAAGACATTTGGGAACCACGGCAACAGGCCCCTCCCCCAGAAGATCAGCAAGAACTGCCAGCCAAGTCCAAGTTTACCCATCAATGAGAACGGTAGAACAGCACTGGGGGAATACAGCACATAGAATTCATGGCTTTTTCCCCCCTGATTCTTTAGTCTTTCAAAGTTAATTTTTTAAATTTTCTTTTTTTCTTTCTCTATTTTTTTTAACTTTTTCTTTTTCCCCTTTTCAACCAACATCTTATCAATCCCTTTTTTAAAAATCTTTTTTATTTTTCATTTTTAGAGTCATATTCTATCCCTTCATTGTAGTTAACCTTATTTTTGGTATATATATAAGTCGTTCTCTCTTTAAAATTTTGGGATACAGTTTCTTTTAACAGACCAAAATATACCCTAAATCTCTAGTGTATGGCTTTGTTCTAGTCTCCTGCCTGATCACATTCTCTCCCTTTAAAAAAAAAAATTCTCTTCTTTCTTTTTTCAACCAACTTCTTATCAATCCTTTTATAAAATCTTTTATAATTTTCATCTTTACAGTCATATTCCATCCCTTCATTGCATTTACCCTTATTTTTGTACATATATAAGATTTTCTTTCTTTAAAATTTTGGGAGGAAGTTTCTTCTAACAGACCAAAATTCACCCAAAATCTAGTGTGAGGCACTGATCTATGCACCAGCCTGATCATATTCCTTTTTCTTTCTTTTTCTTCTTTTTCTTTTTCTTTTTCTTGCTTTCCCTTTCTTTTCCCCTGGTTTCATGTCTCTTCTGATTTGTTTAGTGTATATTTTTCTGGGGTCATTGTTACCCTGTTAGCATTTTGTTCTCTCATTCATCTATTCTACTCTGGACAAAATGACAAGATGGAAAAACTCACCTCAAAAAAAAGAACACGAGGCAGTACCGACTCCCAGGGACTTAATCAATATGGACATTAGTACGATGTCAGAACTAGATTTCAGAATGATGATTATAAAGATACTAGCTGGGCTTGAAAAAAAGCATGGAAGATATTAGAGAAACCCTTTCTGGAGAAATAAAAGAACTAAAATCTAACCAAGTCAAAATCAAAAAGGTTATTAATGAGGTGCAATAAAAAATGGAGGCCCTAACTGCTAGGATAAATGAGGCAGAAGAGAGAATCAGTGATATAGAAGGCCAAATGATGGAGAATAAAGAAGCTGAGAAAAAGAGAGATAAACAACTACTGGATCACGAGGGCAGAATTCGAGAGATAAGTGATGCCACGAGACAAAACAATATTAGAATAATTGGGATCCCAGAAGAAGAAGAAAGAGAGAGAGGGGCAGAAGGTATATTGGAGCAAATTATAGCAGAGAAGTTCCCTAATGTGGGGAAGGAAACAGGCATCAAAATCCAGGAGGCACAGAGAACCCCCCTCAAAATCAATAAAAATAGGTCAACACCCCGACATCTAATAGTAAAACTCAGAAGTCTCAGAAACAAAGAAGAAATCCTGAAAGCAGATTGGGACAAGAGGTCTGTAACATACAATGGTAGGAACATTAGATTGGCAACAGACCTATCCACAGAGACCTGGCAGGCCAGAAAGGACTGGCATGATATATTCAGAGCACTAAATGAAAAAAATATGCAGCCAAGAATACTATATCCAGCTAGTCTGTCATTGAAAATAGAAGGAGAAATAAAGCTTCCAGGACAAACAAAAACTATGCAAACACCAAACCAGCCCTACAAGAAATATCAAAAAGGGTCCCCTAAGCATAGAGAGAGCCGAGAAGTAACATAGACCAGAAAGGAACAGAGAAAATATACAGTAACAGTCACCTTATGGGCAATACAATGACACTAAAATCCTATCTTTCAATAATTACCCTGAATGTAAATGGGCTAAATGCCCCAATCAAAAGACACAGGGTATCAGATTGGATTAAAAAACCCAGACCCATCGATATGCTGTCCACAAGAGACTCAGTTTAGACCCAAAGACACCTCCAGATTGAAAGTGAGGGGGTGGAAAACAATTTACCATGCTAATGGACATCAAAAGAAAGCTGGGTTGGCAATCCTTATATCAGACAAATTAGATTTTAAACCAAAGACTATAATAAGAGATGAGGAAGGACACTATATCATACTTAAAGGGATTATCCAACAAGAAGATCTAACAATTGTAAATATCTATGCTCCTAACATGGGAGCAGTCAATTATATAAGCCAATTAATAACAAAATCAAAGAAACAAATCGACAACAATACAATAATAGTAGGGGAATTTAACACCACCCTCACTGAAATGGATAGATCATATAAGCAAAAGATTAACAAGGAAATAAAGACTTTATTTATTTATTTATTTTTAAAGATTTTATTTATTTATTTGACAGAGAGAGACAGCGAGAGAGGGAACACAAGCAGGGGGAGCGGGAGAGGGAGAAGCAGGCTTCCTGCCGAGCAGGGAGCCCGATGTGGGGCTTGATCCCAGGACCCTGGGATCATGACCTGAGCCGAAGGCAGACGCTTAATGACTGAGCCACCCAGGCGCCCGGAAATAAAGACTTTAAATGACACACTGGACCAAATGGACTTCACAGATATATTCAGAACATTCCATCCCAAAGCAACAGAATACACATTCTTCTCTAGTGCCCATGGAACATTCTCCAGAATAGATCACATCCTAGGTCACAAATCAGGTCTCAACCGGTACCAAAAGATTGGGATCATTCCCTGCATATTTTCAGACCACAATGCTTTGAAACTAGAACTCAGTCACAAGGGGAAAGTCAGAAAGAACTCAAATACATGGAGGCTAAAGAGCATCCTACTGAAGAATGAATGGGTCAACCAGGAAATTAAAGAAGACTTTCTAAAATTCATGGAAACAAATGAAAATGAAAACACAACTGTTCAAAATCTTTGGGATGCAGCAAAGGCAGTCCTAAGAGGACAGTATATAGCAATACAAGCCTTTCTCAAGAAACAAGAAAGGTCTCAATACACAGCCTAACCCTACACCTAAAGGAGCTGGAGAATGAACAGCAAATAAAGCTTAAATCCAGCAGGAGAAGAGAAATAGTAAAGATCAGCACAGAAATCAATGAAATAGAAACCAAAAGAACAGTAGAACAGATCAAGGAAACTAGGAGCTGGTTCTTTGAAAGAATTAATAAGATGTATAAACCCCTGGCCAGACTTATCAAAAAGAAAAGAGAAAGGACCCAAATAAATAAACCCATGAATGAAAGAGGAGAGATCACAACCAACACCAAAGAAATACAAACAATTATAAGAACATATTATGAGCAACTGTATGCCAGCAAATTGGGTAACCTGGAAGAAATGGATGCATTCCTAGAGATGTATAAACTACCAAAACTGAACCCAGAAGAAATAGAAAACATGAACAGACCCATAGCCACTAAGGAAATTGAAGCAGTTATCAAAAATCTCCCAACAAACAAAAGCCCAGGGTCAGATGGCTTCCCAGGGGAATTCTACCAAACATTTAAAGAAGAATTAATACGTATTCTTCTGAAACCATTCCAAAATATAGAAATGGAAGGAAGACTTCCAAACTCATTTTATGAGGCCAGCATTACCTTGATCTCAAAACCAGACAAAGACCCCATCAACAAGGAGAATTACAGACCAATATCCCTGATGAACATGGATGCAAAAATTCTCACCAAAATACTAGCCAATAGGATCCAACAGTACATTAAAAGGATTATTCACCATGACCAAGTGGGATTTATTCCTGGGCTGCAAGGTTGTTTCAATATCCACAAATCAATCAATGTGATACAATACATTAATAAAAGAAAGAACAAGAACCATATGATCCTCTCAATAGATGCAGAAAAAGCATTTGACAAAGTACAGCATTCTTTCTTGATTAAAACTCTTCACAGTGTAGGGATAGAGGATACATACCTCATAAAAGCCATCTATGAAAAACCCACAGTGAATATCATTCTCAATGGGGAAAAACTGAGAGCTTTCCCCCTAAGGTCAGGAACACGGCAGGGATGTCCACTATCACCACTGCTATTCAACATAGTACTAGAAGTCCCAGCCACAGCAATCAGACAACAAAAAGAAATAAAAGGCATCTGAATTGGCAAAGAAGAAGTCAAACTCTCACTCTTTGCAGATGATATGATGCTTTATGTGGAAAACCCAAAAGACTCCACCCCAAAACTGCTAGAACTCATACAGGAATTCAGTCAAGTGGCAGGATATAAAATCAATGCACAGAAATCAGTGGTATTTCTATACATGAATAACAAGACAGAAGAAAGAGAAATTAAGAAGTCAATCCCATTTACAATTGCACCCAAAACCATAAGATACCTAGGAATAAATCTAACCAAAGAGGCAAAGAATCTGTATTCAGAAAACTATAAAATACTCATGAAAGAAATTGAGGAAGACACAAAGAAATGGAAAAATGTTGCGTGCTTACGGATTGGAAGAACAAATATCGTGAAGATGTCAATGCTACCTAGAGCAATCTACACATTTAATGCAATCCCTATCAAAATACCATCCACTTTTTTCAAAGAAATGGAACAAATAATCCTAATCCTCAACTCTATGGTCAACTAATCTTCAACAAAGCAGGAATGAACGTCCAATGGAAAAACGACAGTCTCTTCAACAGCTGGTGTTGGGAAAATTGGACAGCCACATGCAGAAGAATGAAACTGGACCATTTCCTTACACCACACACAAAAATAGACTCCAAATGGTTGAAAGACCTCAATGTGAGACAGGAGTCCATCAAAATCCTAAAGGAGAACACAGGCAGCAACCTCTTCGACCTCAGCCGCAGCAACTTCTTCCTAGAAACATTGCCAAAGGCAAGGGAAGCAAGGGCAAAAAATGAACTAATGGGACTTCATTGAGATAAAAAGCTTTTGCACAGCAAAAGAAACAGTCAACAAAACCAAAAGACAACCGACAGAATGGGAGAAGATATTTGCAAATGACATATCAGATAAAGGGCTAGTATCCAAAATCTATAAAGAACTTATGAAACTCAACACCCAAAGAACAAATAATCCAATCAAGAAATAGGCAGAATAGATGAACATTCATTTTTCCAAAGAAGACATCCAAATGGCCAAAAGACACATGAAAAAGTGCTCAACATCACTTGGCATCAGGGAAATCCAAATCAAAACCTCAATGAGATACCACCCCACACCAGTCAGAATAGCTATAATTAACAAGTCAGGAAATGACAGATGTTGGTGAGGACACGGAGAAAGGGGAACCCTCTTACACTGTTGGTGGGAATGCAAGCTGGTGCAGCCACTCTGGAAAACAGTATGGAGGTTCCTCAAAAAGTTGAAAATAGAGCTACCGTACGACCCAGAATTGCACTACTGGGTATTTACCCCAAAGATACAAATGTAGTGATCCAAAGCGGTACGTGCACCCCAATGTTTATAGCAGCAATGTCCACAATAGCCAAACTATGGAAAGAGCCAAGATGTCCATCGACAGATGAATGGATAAAGAAGATGTGTATATATATACAATGGAATATTATGCAGCCATCAAAAGGAATGAGATCTTGCCATTTTCAACGACGTGAATGGAACTAGAGGGTATTATGCTAATCGGAAGAAGTCAATTAGAGAAAGATATGTATCATATGATTTCACTGATATGAGGAATTCTTAATTTCAGGAAACAAACTGAGGGTTGCTGGAGTGGTAGGGATGGGAGGGATGGGGTGGCTGGGTGATAGACATTGGGGAGGGTATGTGCTATGGTGAGTGCTGTGAATTGTGTAAGACTGATGAATCACAGACCTGTACCTCTTAAACAAATAATAACATTATATGTTTAAAAAAATGAGGATGGGGCACCTGGGTGGCTCAGTTGGTTAAGCGACTGCCTTCGGCTCAGGTCATGATCCTGGAGTCCCAGGATCGAGTCCTGCATCAGGCTCCCTGATCGGCAGGGAGTCTGCTTCTCCCTCTGACCGTCCTCCCTCTCATGCTCTCTGTCTCTCATTCTCTCTCTCTCAAATAAATAAATAAAATCTTTAAAAAAAATAATAAAAATAAAAAAATGAGGATAGTAGGAAAGGAAAAATGAAGGGGAAATCAGAGGGGGAGACGAACCATGAGAGACTATGGACTCTGAGAAACAAATTGAGGGTTCCTGAGGGGAGAGGGGTGGGGGGATGGGTTAGCCTGGTGATGGGTATTAAAGAGGGCACGTACTGAATGGAACACTGGGTGTTATACGCAAACAATGAATCATGGAACACTACATCAAAAACTAATGATGTAATGTATGGTGATTAACATAACATAATAAAATAAAAAAAATTTAAAAAAAAGAAGCCTACTAAATTCTTCTTCAGCTGTATAAGAAGAAAATTTCTAGGTCAAGGAACAAGTCTAATTCAAGTCATATATACAGAATCATATTATCTGAATGAATTCCTACATGTGAGTTGTTATATATACCGAGAACCCTTTGAATCAAGTGAAAACTTGGACACTTTGAGAAAGACACTTGTACAAGTGAAAATAAACAAAGGAAAATTCATTAAAATGAAATGGCAAAGCCCTGGAAGAGTGGCTCTCACACACGCCACCACTATCTAATAAATATACCTCACATTCTCCAACAGGAAGAGCTTAGTTTACAGACTCTAGTAGGAGGAAGGAAGAATTTCTCTTGGCCCAACAGCAGCCCATGCAAGGAAAAACTGCCAAACTCAGCCAGTGAGAACCTGCAGAAGCCCTTCACAGCTTCTTCCTTTCCTCTAAAAAAGCAAGTGCCTCTCCTCTATTCTCTACATTTCCTTATGGTTTGCCATAGTTTCCTTGTCCAGAATTGCAAGCCCTCTGCTTTTCCTGAATAAAGTAATTTTGCTGGTAAAATAGCTGCTCTTTTGTTTTTTTAAGATCAACATAAACTACTGGAAATTGATACTGTAAGTCTTTCAGCCTTCCCCAGTGGGACCTTTTACTAGGGTAACTGTACATTGGCGAAAATAAAATATTCAGACCTTTGAGGGACTACTGGACACTGGCTCTGAACTAACATTGATTCCAGGAGATCCAAAAAGACACTGTGGTCCTCTAGTGGAGTAGGAGCTTAATGAGGTCACATGATCAATAAGTTTTAATTCAGTTGCATTTGACTATGGGCCCAGGGGGTCCCTGAACCCATCTTGTGTTTATTTCCCCCAGTCCAGAATTTATAATTGGTATATATATACTCAGCTGCTAAGTACATAATTGGAATATTTATATTCACATTGATTTCTTGGTCTGTGGAGTGAGGAATATTATGCTAGGAAAGACCAAATGGAAGCCATTAGAACTGGCTTTACCTAGGAATAGAGTAAATCTAAGGCAGTATTTCATCCCTGCAGGGATTGCAGAGATTAATGCCACCATCAAGGACTTGAAAAATACACAATTCGTAATTTGCACCATATCCCTGTACTGCTCTTTTACTTGAACTGGACAGAAGACAAATGGATCTCAGAGAATGAAAGTGGATTATTGTAAGATTAGCCAGGTGTTAAGTACAATTGCAATTGTTGTACTAGGTGTGGTTTTGTTGCTTGAGCAAATTAACACATACCCTGGTACCTGGTATCTGGCAAATGCCTTTTTCTCCACTTCTGTCCAGAAGTCCCATCAGAGGCAGTGGGCTTTCAGCTGCCAAGACCAGCAATATACTCTCAAAGTCTTACCTCAGTGGTAAATCAATATCAGCCCCTATGCCATAATTTAGTTCACAGGAATCTTGATTAACTTTCCTTTCCACAATATATCACACTAGTCCATTACACTAATGTCATTATGCTGGTTGTATGTAGTAAGTGAGAGGTAGCATCACTCTAGACTTACTGATAAGATATTTGTGTGTCAGAGGTGTGAAATAAATCTAATAAAAATTTAGGGGTTTTTCTATGTGAAATTTCTATGTAATGTAATGAGGCATGTGGAGCTATAGCTTCCAAGGTGAAGAATAAATTGTTGTATTGGGCCCTCCTACAACCAAGAAACAGGGACAATACCTAGTGGGCCTCTTTGGATTTTGGTGGCTTCATATTCATCATTTGAGTATGTTGCTTTATCCTTTTTACAGAGTGACTCAAAAGGCAGCTAATTTTGGTTTGGTCTAGAACAAAAGAATGTTCTTGACTTGTTTCCCCCACTTGTTCTGGCTGCCCATGTGGACCCTTGCCTTCAAGTGTAGTTGCTGCCCCAAAGTTGTCCTACCAGCATCTTCCCTGCTCTTTGTGTTTGAAAAAATAACTTCTGCAAGGCCTTTTCAGATAGAAGAGGCTAGTTTTTCCTCTTGTTGATTTTGTTAGCTCCATATTTTGGCTGAGACTGTCATGCCTTTGAGGAGAAGTGGAGTCTCTTCTGAAAACTTACAGCTTGGGTACAGTTTAAAGAAGTTTCCTTCTATTTCAACTTTACTGAGAATTTTTTACCATGAATGGATGTTGAGTTTTGTCAAGTGCTTTTTCAACATCTATTAAGATGATCACAACTTTTTTCTTCATTCTGTTGGCATGGTGAATAATATTAATTTTTTCCAATTATGAACAAACCTTGCATTCCCAGGGTAAACTCCACTCTTTGTAATGTATTATCCTTTTAAAACATTTCTAGATTTGGTTGCTTAATCTTATGTTGAGGATTTTGTGTCTATATTTGTAAGAGATACTGCTCTGTAGTTTTCTGTTAATGTCTTCATATGGTTTTGGTATTAGTGTAATGCTGATCTCATAAAATTAGTTGGAAAATTGTCCCATATTTTCTATTTTCTGTAAGAGTTTATAGAGGCTTTCTATTATTTCTTTCTGAAATATTTGGTGTAATGTGCCAACAAAGGCGTCTGGGACTGGAGTATCCTTGGTGGAGGGTTTTTAATTGCAAATTCAATTTCATTTAAAAAATATAGGACTGTCCAGGTTATCTATATCTTTTTTAGTGGTATTTAGTAGTCTGCTTCTTCCAAATAACTGGACCATTTCCTCAAAGTTTTCTATTCATGGATGTATAGCTGTTTGTAATATCCCCCCTTTTCTGTCTTTTTATGCCATAGGGTATATAGTCATGCCCCATCTTTCTTGTTAAGATTTATTTATTTATTTATTTGAGAGAGGGGTGAGGGGCATAGGGAGAGGGAGAGAGAAAGTCTCAAGTAGAGTCCCAGCTGAGCATGGAACCTGACTCAGGGCTTGATCCCACAACCCTGAGATCATGACCTGAGCTGAAATCAAGAGCCAGATGCTCAACTGACTGAGCCACCCAGGTGCCCCATCATGTCCCATCTTTCATTTGTGACCTAAGTAAACTGTGCCTTCTCATTTTTTTTTCTTTGTCATCTTGGGTAAAGGTTTACCAATTTATTGATCTTTTCAAAGAACAAACATTCTGTTTCATTAGTTTTCTTTATCACATTTCTGTTCTTAATCTCATTGAGTTGTGCTGTTCTCTTTCTTATTATTTTCCTCAGAAATAATAAATTGCTTTGAACTTAATTTGCACTTTTTTCTTTTTCTTAAGGTTAAAACTGAGACCATTGATGTGAGACTATATTTTCTTTTTAAAATATGTATTTGGGGAGGGGGGTGGGAGGATGGGTTAGCCTGGTGATGGGTATTAAAGAGGGCACGTTCTGCATGGAGCACTGGGTGTTATGCACAAACAATGAATCATGGAACACTACATCAAGAACTAATGATGTAATGTACGGTGATTAACATAACAATAAAAAATTTAAAAAATTAAAAAATAAAATGTATTTAATACTATATATTTCTCTCTAACACTACATTAGCTGCATCTCACAAATATTGGTATATTTTGTTTCACCTTCATTCAATTAACAATATTTTCTATTTTTCCCTTGAGGCTTTCTCTTTGACCCACATCTTATTTAGAAGCATGTTCCTTAATTTCAAAATGTTTAGAGATTTTCCTGTTATCTTCTGTTATCAATTTCCAGTTAAATTATGATATAGTCAGAAAACATACTTTATATGTCCTCAATTCTTTTAAATTTTGAAGATTGTTTTATTGTCCAGGAAATGGTCTATTTTGGAGACTGTTTCATGTGTACTTAAAAAATGTAAGTTTTTAAAATTTTTGATGGACTATTTTATAAATATAAGTTAGGTGAAGGTGATTGACAGTTTTGTTTGGGACTACAATATCTTAGTTGCTTTTCTGTCTACTTATTCTATCAATTATTGAAAGAAGAGTATTGGCATCTTCTAAGATAATTGTGGACTACCTATTTATCCTTGTAGTTCTAACATATTTTGCTTCATGTAATTTAGATCTCTGTTATTCAAGGGCACAAACTTTTATTTATTTTATTGTTTTATTATTATTTATCTCTTTATTTTAAAATTCATTTTAATTCCAGCATAGTTAACATACACTATTATATTAGTTTCAGGTATACAATATAGTGATTCAATAATTCTATACATTACTCAGATTCCCTTCACCTGTTTCAACCATCCCCCACCTACCTCCCCTCTGGTAACCATCAGTTTGTTCTCTATAATTAAGAGTCTGTTACTTGGTTTGCTTCTCTCTCTCTTTTTTCCTTTGCTCATTTGTTTTGTTTCTTAAATTCCACATATGACTAAAAGTGTATGGTATTTGTCTTTCTCTGACTGACTTATTTTGCTAAGCATTACACTGTCTAGATCCATCCATATTGTTGAAAATGGCAAGATTTCATTCTTTACTATGGCTGAATAATATTCATATAAATATATATACCACATCTTCTTTATCCGTTCATTTATTGATGGACACTTGGTC
This sequence comes from Neomonachus schauinslandi, assembly GCF_002201575.2. Taxonomy (NCBI): domain Eukaryota; kingdom Metazoa; phylum Chordata; class Mammalia; order Carnivora; family Phocidae; genus Neomonachus; species Neomonachus schauinslandi. The sequence goes on from NC_058419.1 coordinate 82,054,733, forward strand.
TGCTTTCATAATTTGGCTATTGTAAATAATGCTGCAATAAACACAGGGGTGTATATATATTCTTTTGAATTATTGTTTTTGTATTCTTTGGATAAATACCCAGTAAAGCAATTACTCGATCCTATTGTAGTGCTATTTTTTTTTAAAGATTTTATTTATTTGAGACAGAATGAGAGAGAGAGAGCACATGAGAGGGGGGAGGGTCAGAGGCAGAAGCAGGCTCCCTGCCGAGCAGGGAGCCCGATGCGGGACTCGATCCAGGGACTCCAGGATCATGACCTGAGCCGAAGGCAGTCGCTTAACCAACTGAGCCACCCAGGCGCCCTGTAGTGCTATTTTTAATTTCTTGAGGAACCTTCATATTATTTTCCACAGTGGCTGTACCAGTTTGCATTTCCCACCAAGAGTGCACAAAGTTCCTTTTTCTCCACATGCTCACCAACACTTGTTGTTTCTTGTGCTTTTATTTTAGCCATTCTGACAGGTGTGAGGTCATATCTCATTGTGGTTTTGATTTGTATTTCCCTGATGAGCATCTTTTCATGTGTCTGTTGGTCATCTGGATGTCTTTGGAAAAATGTCTATTCATATCTTGTGCCCATTTATTTCATTGGATTATTTGTTTTTTGGGTGTTGAGTTTTATAAGTTTTTTGGATACTAACCCTTTATCAGATATGTTATTTGCAAATATCTTCTCCAATTCTGTAGGCTGCCTTTGAATTTTGTTTATTGTTTCCTTCACTGTGCAGAAGCTTTTTAAAAAAATTTTTTATTGTTATGTTAATCACCATACATTACATCATTAGTTTTTGATGTAGTGTTCCATGACTCATTGTTTGTGTATAACACCCAGTGCTCCATGCAGAACGTGCCCTCTTTAATACTCATCACCAGGCTAACCCATCCTCCCACCCCCCTCCCCTCTAGAACCCTCAGTTTGTTTTTCAGAATCCATCGTCTCTCATGGTTTCATCTCCCCCTCCGATTTCCCCCCCTTCATTCTTCCCCTCCTGCTATCTTCTTTTTTTTTTAACGTAAGTGCAGAAGCTTTTTATTTTGATATAGTCCTAACAGTTTATTTTTTGCTTTTGTTTCCCTTGCCTCAGGAGACATATCTAGAAAAATGTTGTTATGGCTAATGTCAGAGAAATTACCACCTGTGCTCTCTTCAAGGATTTTTAGATTTTGGGCCTCTCATTTAGGTCTTTAATCCATTTTGAGCTTATTTTTGTGTATGGTGTAAGAAAATGGTCCAGTTTCATGCTTCTGCATGTAGCTGTCCAGTTTTCCCAACACCATTTGTTGAAGAAACAGTCTTTTCCCCCCTGCCTCGCCTCCCTTGTCAATAATTAATTGATCATATAATTGTGGGTTTGTTTTTAGGTTTTCTATTGTTTTCTATTGATCTATGTATCTATTTTTGTGCCAGTACCATATTGTTTTGATTACTACAGATTTGTAGTAATTTCCAAATTGAAATCTGGAATTGTGATACTTCAAGTTTTGTTTTTCTTTTTCAAGTTTGCTTTGTCTATTTGGGGTCTTTTATGGTTCCATACAAATTTTAGGATTTTTTTGTTCTAGCTCTGTGAAAAATGTTGGTGGTGTTTTGATAGGGATTGTTTTAAATGTGTAGATTGCTTTGGGTAGTATAGACATTTTAACAATATTTGCTCTTCCAATCCATGAGCACGGAATATTTCCATTTGTTTGTTTCTTCTTCAATTTCTTTCATCAATGTTTTATAGTTTTCAGGATACAGGCCTTTTACCTCCTTGGTTAACTTTATTCCTAGCTATTTAATTATTTTTGGTGCAGCTGCAAATGGGATCGTTTTCTTTTTTTTTTTTTTAAGATTTTATTTATTTTTTTGACAGAGAGAGACATAGCGAGAGCAGGAACACAAGCAGGGGGAGTGGGAGAGGGAGAAGCAGGCTTCCTGCAGAGCGGGGAGCCCGATGTGGGACTCGATCCCAGGACCCTGGGATCATGACCTGAGCCGAAGGCAGACGCTCAACGACTGAGCCACCCAGGCACCCTGGGATCGTTTTCTTAATTTCTCATTCTGCTGATATTGATTTTTTGTCCTGAGACTTAAGTGAATTCATTTATCAATTTTAGTAATTTATTGGTGAAGTCTTAGGGGTTTTCTATATAGAGTATTAGGTCATGTGTGAATAGTGAAAGTTTTATATTTTCCTTAATGATTTGGATGCCTTTTATTTCTTTTTGTTGTCTGATTGCTGTGGCTAGAACTTCCAGTACTATGTTGAATAAAAGTGGTGAGAGTGGACATCCTTGTCTTGTTCATGACCTTAAGGAACAAGCTTTCAGTTTTTTACTTTTGAGTATGGTGTTAGTTGTGGGTTCTTCTTATATGGCCTTTATTATGTTGAGGTATGTTCCCTCTAAACCCAGTTTGTTGAGGATTTTTATCATAAGTGGGTGTTTTAATTTGTTAAATGCTTTTTCTGCATCTATTGAAATGAGCATACGATTTTTTTTCTCTTGATGTGATGTATCATGTTAAGTGTTTTGTGAATATTGAACCACCCTTGCATTGAGCAATAAATCCCACTTGATCATGGTGCAAGATTTTTTCAATGTATCTTTGGATTCAGTTTGCTAATATTTTGTTGAGGATTTTTTGCATCTATGTTTATTGGAGATATTGGCCTGTCATTTTCTCTTTTTTTGGTAGTGTTTTTATCTGGTTTTGGTATCAGGGTAATGCTGGCCTCAGAATGAATTTGGAAGGTTTCCTTCCTCTTCTATTTTTTTCAATAGTTTGAGAAAAATAGGTATTAACTCTTCTTTATCTTTTTAAAGATTTTTTAATTTATTTTTCAGAGAGAGAGAGATAGGGAGAGAGAGCGAGAAAGCACAAGCAGGGGGAGTGAAAGGCAGAGGAAGAAGCAGGCTCCCTGCTGAGCAAGGAGCCTGATGTGGGACTCGATCCAGGATCATGACCTGAGCCGAAGGCAGACGCTTAACTGACTGAGCCACCCAGGAGTCCTTAACTCTTCTTTAAATGTTTGGTAGAATTCACCTGTGAAGCCATCTGGTCTTGGACTTCTGTTTGTTGGGAGCTTTTTGATTTTTGAATCAATTTCATTACTGGTAATCAGTATGTTCAAATTTTCTATCTCTTCCTGATTCAGTTGTGGGAGGTTTTATGTTTCTATGAATTTACCCACTTCTAGGTTGTCCAATTTGTTAGCATATAATTTTTCATAATATTCTTTTATAATCCTTTGTATTTTTGTGGTGTCAGTTGTTATTTTTCCTTTTTTACTTCTGATTTTGTTTGAGTCCTCCTCTTTTGTCCCCCTACTGTCTCTCTCATTCTGTTATTCTGTTCTTTTTTTTTTTTTTTTGGATGAGTCTGTCTAAAGGCTTATCAACTTCGTTGATCATTTCAAAGAACCAGATCCTGGTTTCATTGATCTATTGTATTTTTTTAGTTTTTTCATTTATTTCTGCTCTAATCTATATTATTTCCTTCCTTCTACTGGTTTGGGTTTTGTTTGTTCTTCTTTTGCTAGCTCCTTTATGTGTAAGATTAGGTTGTTTATTTGAGATTTTTTTGCTTCTTGAGATAGGCCTGCATTGCTATAAACCTCCCTCTTAAATCAGCTTTTGCTGCATCCCAGATTTTGGACTGTTGTGTTTTCATTTTCATTTGTCTCCATGTACTTTTTGATTTCCTCATTGATTTCTTGGTTGATCCATTCATTGTTTAGTAGCCTGTTATTTAACCTTCATGTATTTGTGGTCTTTCCAGATTCTTTGCTGTGGTGGCTGATTTCTAGTTTCATAGTGTTGTGGTCATAACAGATGCATGGTATGACTTTGATCTTTTTGAATTTGGTGAGACTTGATTTTTGGTCTAATACGTGATATATTCTGGAGACTGCTTCAAGTGCACTTGAAAAGAATGTGTATTCTGCCCTGCTAGAATGTTCTGAATATATCTGTTAGATTCATCTGACAGTTTCCTTGTTTATTTTCTCTTTGGATGATCTGTCCATTGATGTAAGTGTGGTGTTAAAGTTCTCTAATATTATTGTATTACTATGGATTAGTTCCTTTATGTTTGCTATTAATTGTTTTATATATTTGAGTGCTCTCATGTTTGGTGCATGAATATTTACAATTGTTATGTCTTCTTGTTGAATTGTCCCCTTTATGATTATATATTGTCCTTCTTTGTCTCTTGCTACAGTCTTTGTTTTAATGTCTATTTTGTCCAAAATAAGTATTGCTACACTGGCTTTCTTTTCACATCCATTTGCATGACAAATGCTTCTTCACCTAAAGGGCACAACATTGAAATTATTATGTCCTGTCATTAAATGACCTTTGTATCATTAAGAATGACCTACTTTTCTTCTCAGTATTTCTTTTCTTTGAAAGTTATTTGTTTTATATTAATATAACCATTGCATCCTTCTTTGAATATTGTTTACATGGTACAACTTTTTCCAACTTCTTTTAATATAGCTATATCTTTATATTTGAATTGGATTAAAGTGGATAGAAAGCATATAGTTGGCTTTCTTTTTAATCCAATCTGGTAATTTCGGCCTTTTAAATGTATGTTTAGATTGTTTACATTTAATCTATTTATTGACATAGGTGGATTTAAGTCTAAAGTATTATTATTCATTTTCTGTTTTTCTCCATGATGACTGTTATTTTTTCCTCTGTCCTTTCTGTCCTGACTTCTTTTTTTTTTTTTCTGTTATGTTAGTCACCATACAATACATCATTAGTTTTAGATGTGGTGATCCACGATCCATTGTTTTCGTATAACACCCAGTGCTCCATGCAGTACATGCCCTCCTTAATACCCATCACTGGGCTAACCCATCCCCCCACCCCCCTCCCCTCTAAAACCCTGTTTGTTCTCAGAGTCCATAGTCTCTCATGGTTCATCTCTCCCACCGATTTCCCCCCGCCTTTCATTTTTCCCTTCCTTCTCCTAATGTCCTCCCTGCTATTCCTTATGTTCCACAAATAAGTGAAACCATATGATAATTGACTTTCTCTGCTTGACTTATTTCACTTAGCATAATCTCCTCCAGTCCCATCCATGTTGATGTAAAAGTTGGGTATTCATCCTTTCTGATGGCTGAGTAATATTCCATTGTATATATGGACCACATCTTCTTTATCCATGCATCTGTTGAAGGGCATCTCGGCTCTTTCCACAATTTGGCTATTGCGGACATTGCTGCTATGAACATTGGGGTGCATATGGCTCTTCTTTTCACTACATCTGTGTCTTTGGGGTCAATACCCAGGAGTGCAATTGCTGGGTCATAGGGTAGCTCTATTTTTAAATTTTTGAGGCACCTCCACACTGTTTTCCAAAGTGGCTATACCAACTTGCATTCCCACCAACAGTGTAAGAGGGTTCCCCTTTCTCCACAACCTCTCCAATGTTTGTTGTTTCTTTCCCTGTCCATTTTGGCCATTATAACTGGTGTAAGATGGTATCTCAATGTGGTTTTGATTTGCATTTCCCTGATGGCTAATGATGATGAACATTTTTTCATGTGTCTGTTAACCATTCGTATGTCTTCTTTGGAGAAGTGTCTGTTCATGTCTTCCCATTTTTTGCTTGATTATTTGTTTTTTGGGTGTTGAGTTTGAGAAGTTCTTTATAGATCTTGGATACCAGCCCTTTATCTGTAGTGTCATTTGCAAATATCTTCTCCCATTCTGTGGGGTGCCTCTTTGTTTTGTTGACTGTTTCCTTGGCTGTGCAGAAGCTTTTTATCTTGATGAAGTCCCCAAAGTTCATTTTTGCTTTTGTTTCACTAGCTTTTGGAGATGTATCTTGAAAGAAGTTGCCGTGGCCGATGTCAAAGAGGTTACTGCCTATGTTCTCCTTTAGGATTTTGATGGATTCCTGTCTCACATTGAGGTCTTTCATCCATTTTGAGTTTATCTTTGTGTATGGTATAAGAGAATGGTCCAGTTTCATTCTTCTGCATGTGGCTGTCCAGTTTTCCCAGCACCATTTATTGAAGAGACTGTCTTTTTTCCATTGCATATTTTATCTTGCTTTGTTGAAGATTATTTGACCATAGAGTTGAGGGTCCACATCTGGGCTCTCTATTCTGTTCCATTGTTCTATATGTCTGTTTTTGTGCCAGTACCGTGCTGTCTTGGTGATCACAGCTTTGTAATATAGCTTGAAATCGGGCAACGTGATGCCCCCAGCTTTGTTTTACTTTTTCAACATTTCCTTGGTGATTCGGGGTCTTTACTGATTCCATACAAATTTTAGGATTGTTTGTTCCAGCACTTTGAAAAATGTCATTGGAATTTTGATCGGGATGGCATTGAAGGTATAGATTGCTCTGGGTAGCATAGACATTTTTTAAAAATTTATTTATTTGACAGACAGAGAGAGACAGTGAGAGAGGGAACACAAACAGGCAGAGTGGGAGAGGGAGAAGCAGACTCCCTGCTGAGGGGGAGCCCGATATGGGGCTTGATCCCAGGACCCTGGGACCATGACCCGAGCCGAAGGTAGACGCTTAACGACTGAGCCACCCAGGCACCCCGGTAATATAGACATTTTAACAATGTTTATTTTTCTGATCCATGAGCATGGAATGTTTTTCCATCTTTTTGTGTCTTCTTCAATTTCTTTCATGAGTGTTCTGTAGTTCCTAGAGTATAAATCCTTTACCTCTTTGGTTAGGTTGATTCCAAGGTATCGTATGGTTTTTGGTGCTATTGTAAATGGAATTGTTTCTCTAATTTCTCTTTCTACAGTTGCATTGTTAGTGTATAAGAAAGCAACTGATTTCTGTGCATTGATTTTGTATCCTCCCACATTGCTGAATTGGTGTATGAGTTCTAGTAATTTGGGGGTGGGGTCTTTTGGGTTTTCCACATAAAGTATCATGTCATCTGCAAAAAGAGAGAGTTTGATTTCTTCTTTGCCAATTTGCATACCTTTTATTTCTTTTTGTTGTCTGATTGCTGTTGCTAGGACTTCTAGTACTATGTTGAACAATAGTGGTAAGAGTGGGCATCCTTGATGTGTTCCTGATCTTAAGGGAAAGGCTCTCAACTTTTCCCTATTGAGGATGATATTTGCTGTGGCTTTTTCATAGATGGATTTTATGAACTTGAGGAATGTTCCCTCGATCCCTATACTCTGAAGAGTTTCAACCAGGAAAGGATGCTGTATTTTGTCAAATGCTTTTTCTGCATCAATTGAGAGGACCATATGATTCTTCTCTCTACTCTTATTAATGTGTTCTATCACATTGATGGATTTGCGAATGTTGAACCACCCTTGCATCCCGGGGATAAATCCCACTTGGTTGTGGTGGATGATCCTTTTAATGTATTGATGGATCCTATTAGCTAGGATTTTGTTGAGGATTTTGGAATCCATATTCATCAGGGTTAACAGTCTGAAATTCTCCTTTTTGATGGGGTCTTTGCCTGGTTTGGGGATTAAGGTAATGCTGGCCTCACAGAATGAGTCTGGAAGCTTTCCTTCTGTTTCTATTTTTTGAATCAGCTTCAGTAGAATAGGTATTATTTCTTCTTTGAATGTTTGGTAAAATTCCCCAGGGAATCCATCAGGCCCTGGACTCTTGTTTTTTGGGAGGTTTTTGATCACTGCTTCAATCTCGTTACTGGTTATTAGCCTAGTCAGGTTGTCAATTTCTTCCTGTTTCAGTCTTGGCAGCTTATAGGTTTCCAAGAAGGCATCCATTTCATCCAGATTGCTCAGTTTATTAGCATATAGTTGATAATAATTTCTAATAATTGTTTCTATTTCCTTGGTGTTAGTCGTGATCTCTCCCCTTTCATTCATAATTTTATTAATTTGGTTCCTTTCTCTTTTCTTTTGGATAAGTCTGGCCAGTGGTTTATCAATCTTATTAGTTCTTTCAAAGAACCAGCTTCTAGTTTCATTGATTTAATCTACTGTGTTTCTGGTTTCTAACTCATTGATCTCTGCTCTAATCTTAATTATTTCTCTTCTAATGCGTGGCTTAGGCGTTGTTTGTTGCTTTTTCTCTAGTCCTTTAATGTGTAGAGTTAGTTGGTGAATTGGGGATTTTTCTATTTTTTTTGAGTGAGGCTTGAATGGCTATGTATTTCCCCCTTAGGACTGCCTTTGAAGTATCCCATAGGTTTTGGACAGATGTGTTTTCGTTCGCATTGATTTCCATGAATTGTTTAAGTTCTTCTTTGATTTCCTGGTTGACCCAAACGTTCTTGAGCAGAGTGGTCTTTAGCTTCCAAGTGTTTGAATTTCTGCCAAATTTTTTCTTGTGATTGAGTCCCAGTTTTAAAGCACTGTGGTCTGAGAATATGCAGGGAATAATCTCAATCTTTTGGTTTCGGGTTGAGACCTGATTTGTCACCCAGTATGTGGTCTATTCTGGAGAAAGTTCCATGTGCGCTCGAGAAGAATGGGTATTCTGTTGTTTTAGGGTGGAATGTTCTGTATATATCTATGAGGTCCATCTGCTCCAGTGTGTCATTCAAAGCTCTTGTTTCTATGTTGATTTTCTGCTTAGATGATCTGTCTATTGCTTAGAGTGGAGTACTGAGGTCTCTACAATTAACATGTTGTTATCAATATGACTCTTTATTTTGGTTAACAGTTGGCTTATATAGATGGCTGCTCCCATGTTGGGGGCGTAGATATTTACATTTGTTAGATCTTCTTGTTGGATAGACCCTTTAAGAATGATATAGTGTCCTTCTGTGTCTCTAACTACAGTCTTTAGGTTAAAATCTAATTTGTTTGATATAAGAATTGCTACCCCAGCTTTCTTTTGAGGTCTGCTGGCATGGAAGATGGATCTCCATCCCTTCTCTTTCAGTGTGGATGTATCTTTAGGTTCAAAATGAGTCTGTTGTAGACAGCATATGGATGGGTCCTGTCTTTTTATCCAGTCTGCAACCCTGTGCCCTTTTATGGGAACATTTAGGCCATTCATGTTGAGAGTGATTATTGAAAGACATGAATTTATTGTCATCATATTGCCTGTGAAGACCTTATTTTTATAGACTGTCCCTGTAAATTTCTGTTGTATATCACTCTTGGGGTCTTTCTCCTTCTATAGAACCCCGCTTAATATTTCTTGCAGGGCCAGCTTAGTGGTCACATATTCTTTCAGTTTCTGCTGGTCTTGGAAGCTTTGCATCTCTCCATCCATTCTAAATGACAGCCTTGCCAGATAAAGTATTCTTGGCTGCATGTTCTTCTCGCTTAGTACCCTGAATATGTCTTGCCAGGCCTTTCTGTCTTGCCAGGTCTCTGTGGATAGGTCTGACGTTATTCTGATGTTCCTCCCTTTGTATGTAAGGAATCTCTTCCCCCTAACTGCCCTTAAGATGGTTTCCTTGTTTCTAAGATTTGCGAGTTTTACTATTACATGCCGGGGTGTTGGCCTGTTTTCCTTGATCTTGGGAGGGGTCATCTCTGCCTCTAGGACACGAATCTTTGTTTCATTCCCCTGATTAGGGATGTTCTCAGCTACGATTTGCTCAAATATATCTTCTAGTCCTCTCTCTCTCTCCACCCCCTCTGGGATTCCAATAATTCTGACATTGGAATGCTTCATGGTGTCACTTATTTCTCTGATTCTATTTTCATAGATTCTGAGTTGTTTTTCCCTGGCTTCCTCTTTTCCCTTTTTATCTATTAAATTGTCTTCCAGGTCACTAATTCGTTCTTTTGCCTCACTTACCCTAGCTGTTGGATTGGATCTCATTGATAGCATTTTTGAGTTCTGCCAATTCAGCTTTCATTTCTGCCCTTAGAGACTCTGTGTTGCCATTAATTGATTTCTCCATTCTAGCTATTGTCTTCACAATTGCTAGCCTGAATTCCATCTCTGACATCTTGGTTATATCTGAATCCATTTGTAAATCTGTAGCATAAGTCATAGTCTCTGAGTCTTTCCTATTTTGGGGGTTCCTCCTAGTCATTCTGTTGATGGGTGGTTGAGGGAATGTATAGAGTCCAAATTATTGACCACAACCCAAGCAAGATGCACCTGTTTCCTAGGGACCTTAGGGTTGCTGGCCTCTTGTTCTCCCTGTCTTCTGGGGGCAGGGCCTGCTGCACTGTTACTCAGGCAACCCTGTTTGGGCAGAGTTGCCCTGCCCCCCTGTGGTGGGGGATGGGCTCAGTAGGAACCAGTTTTGGGGGCTTTTGTTCTCTGGCAGCTTTCCCTGGTGGCTTTCCGTGCCTCTTCTGAGAGTCAGAGCAGAAGAGACCGTGTCCAACCCTCTGCCTCAGAGCAGAGAGATCGCAATCTGTTCTTCAGTGAGCTCCCCAGGCCACAGTCTCTGTCTGTGGTGCTATAAACTGTAGCATCCTGGGTTGTGTGCCCCTCTGCAGTGCTCTCAGTCCTGCCTCCAGGTCGGGGCACGTCTCTGCCCTTTGTGCTTCTAAAACCGCTAGCCGCCCACAGTTCGCTCATATGACCCACCGCTCCAGTTTCCATCTAAAGTCCTTTCCCCACCACTACTGGTCTGTGAGTCTGTGACCCGTCCGCAGCGCGGGAGGCTATTGCACACCGTTGGTGTAGGATCCCCACGGCCAGGCTCCCTCCCGCTGCCATTTATCCTGATATCTGCCTGCAGAATCATGGCTCCCCACTCATACCTCAGAACCAACCATCAGTGATATTCTGTTTGTAGAGATCCAGATCTTCTTACATCTCAGGCTGGTTTCGTGGGTGCTCTGAGTGGTCTGGTAGATATCCAGCTCAATTCCAGGGACCAATTGGAATAGGGTCCCCTACTCCTCTGCCATCTTTTCCCCTCCCCCTGTCCTGACTTCTTTTAGATGATTAGAATATTCTTAGTACTCTATTTTAATGTTTGTACTGGAATTTTGGTATTACAGTTTTTTTTTAAGTTGTTGCTTTAGAAATCAAACTATACACACATAATATTATTAAGTCTGTATGGAGGTAATATTTTCTATTTCAAGTAAAATATGGACTCTTTACAACCACATAGAACCCTTTGCCTTCTTCCACTAACTTTTATATTATGACTGTAACACTAAATACAGCTATATACATTGAAAACCACAAAAGACAAGGGCGCCTGTGTAGCTCAGTGTGTTAAACGTCTGCCTTCAGCTCAGGTCATGATCCCAGGTTCCTGGGATCAAACCCTTCATGGGTTTTCCTGCTCAGCGGGGTGCCTGCTTCTCCCTGTCCCTCTGCTGCTCCCCCTACTTGTTCTCTCGCTCTCTGTAAAATAAATAAAATCTTTAAAAAAAAGAAAACCACACAAGACAATTTTATAATTTTTGCTTTTAATAGTCCTGCATATTTTAAAGAAGTTGAGATATTTTATTTTCTATAAGTTGCATGAAATTGGTGATTTGAATAAATATTCAGATTCTAAATTTTTCTCTACAATTAAAATTCACTAAAATAATTGGATTATTTTAAATTAATAAGTGTCTTAGGAAGGTCTCTCTTATAAACCCACCACCCATTCAATGAACTAGATTTTCTCAACTGAATCTCAGCTCTTGGCCTTCAAACCCACAATTTGGTAAAAGAACTACTTGCCTGCTGTTTGTTTCTTTTTTAAAAAGAATATTTTATTTATTTATTTGAGGGGGGAGAGAGAGCATAAGCAGGGGGAGGGGCAGAGAGAGAAGCAGACTACCCGCTGAGGAGAATGCCATGAGGGTCTCCACCCCAGGATCCTGAGATCATGGGATAGATGTTTAACCAAGGGAGCTACCCAGGCACCCTCCCTCCCCGTTTGTTTCTAAGGACTCTGTTTTCTTAAGAGCTAGAAGTCCAACCATGAAAAATTAAGCATTTATCTCATCCCTACCTATCGTCATTATATTTGATGTGTCTTTAGAAACAGAATTTTTTTTATTATGTTACATTAGTCACCATACAGTACTTCATTAGTTTTTGATGTAGTGTTCCATGATCATTTGCATATAACACCCGGTGCTTATTGCAATACGTGCCCTCCTTAATACCCATCACTGGGCTAAGCCTTCCCCCCACCCCTCTCCCCTCTGAAATCCTGTTTGTTTCCTGGAGTCCATAGTCTCTCATGGTTTATCTCCCCCTCTGATCTCCCCCCCTTTCAGTTTTCTCTTCCTTCTCCTAATGTCCTCCGTGCTATTCCTTATGTTCCACATATGAGTGAAACCATATGATAATTGTCTTTCTCTGCTTGACTTATTTCACTTAGCATAATCCCTTCCAGTTCCAGCCATGTCAATGCAAATGGTGGGTATTCATCCTTTCTGATGACTGAGTAATATTCCATTGTATATATGAACCACATCTTCTTTATCCATTCATCTGTTGAAGGACATCTCAGCCCCTTCCACAGTTTAGCTATTGTGGACATTGCTGCTGTGAATATTGGGGTGCATGTGGCCCTTCTTTTCACTACATCTGTATCTTTGGGGACCTAGTAGTGCATTGCTGGGTCATAGGGTAACTCTATTTTTAACTTCCTGAGAAATCTCCATATTGTTTTCTAGAGTGGCTGTACCAGCTTGCATTCTCACCAACAGTGTAAGAAGGTTCCCCTTTCTCCACATCCACGACAACATTTGTTGTTTCCTGCCTTGTTAATTTTTGCCATTCTGACTGGTGTAAGGTGGTATCTCAATGTTGTTTTGATTTGAATTTCCCTGATGGCTAACGATGTTGGATATTTTTTCATGTGTCTGTTAGCCATTTGTATGTCTTCTTTGGAGACGTGTCTGTTCCTATCTTCTGCCCATATTTTGACTTGATTATTTGTTTTTTGGGTGTTGAGTTTGAGAAGTTCTTTTTTTTTTTTTCTTTTTTCTTTTTTTTTTATTCTTATGTTAATCCCCATACATTACATCATTAGTTTTAGATGAAGTGTTCCATGATTCATTGTTTGTGCATAACACCCAGTGCTCCATGCAGAATGTGCCCTCCTCAATACCCACCACCAGGATAACCCATCCTCCCACCCCCCTCCCCTCTAGAACCCTGTTTGTTTTTCAGAGTCCATCGTCTCTCGTGGTTCGTCTACCCCTCCGATTTCCCCCGCTTCATTCTTCCCCTCCCGCTACCTTCTTCTTCTTTTTTTTCTTAACATATATTGCATTATTTGTTTCAGAGGTACAGATCTGAGATTCAACAGTCTTGCACAATTCACAGCGCTTACCAGAGCACATACCCTCCCCAGTGTCTATCACCCAGTCACCCCATCCTTCCCACCCCACCCCCCACTCCAGCAACCCTCAGTTTGTTTATGGAGATTAAGAATTCCTCATATCAGTGAGATCATATGATACATGTCTTTCTCTGTTTGACTTATTTCACTCAACATAATACCCTCCAGTTCCATCCACGTCGTTGCAAATGGCAAGATCTCATTCCTTTTGATGGCTGCATAATATTCCATTGTATATATATACCACATCTTCTTTATCCATTCATCTGTTGATGGACATCTTGGCTCTTTCCACAGTTTGGCTATTGTGGACATTGCTGCTATAAACATCGGGGTGCACGTACCCCTTCGGATCCCTACTTTTGTATCTTTGGGGTAAATACCCAGTAGTGCAATTGCTGGATCATAGGGTAGCTCTATTTTCAACTGTTTGAGGAACCTCCATACAGTTTTCCAGAGTGGCTGCACCAGCTTGCATTCCCACCAACGGTGTAGGAGGGTTCCCCTTTCTCCGCATCCCCGCCAACATCTGTCATTTCCTGACTTGTTAATTTTAGCCATTCTGACTGGTGTGAGGTGGTATCTCATTGAGGTTTTGATTTGGATTTCCCTGATGCCGAGCAATATTGAGCACTTTTTCATGTGTCTGTTGGCCATTTGGATGTCTTCTTTGGAAAAATGTCTGTTCATGTCTTCTGCCCATTTCTTGATTGGATTCTTTGTTCTTTGGGTGTTGAGTTCTTTATAGATCTTGGATACCATACCTTTATCAGATATGTCATTTGCAAATATCTTCTCCCATTTTGTAGGTTGCCTTATAGTTTTGTTGATTGTTTCCTTTGCTGTGCAGAAGCTTTTTATCGTGATGAAGTCCCAATAGTTCATTTTTGCTTTTGTTTCCCTTGCCTTTGGAGACTTGTCTTGAAAGAAAAAACTTATTTCCAAGGAACAATTTGAGGTTGAAGAAGATGAGGAAACCCAAGGCAAGGAGTTGCCAAGTTTAGGCAACTGGAAATAATTCGGTAGTGAGGAAGAAACCAAAGATACTGGGGAAAGGAGAACTGCTAGAGTGCTGTCCTTGAGGAAGCAAAGAGGAGAGGGAACCTAAGCTCCAGTGGAGGGGTGGGATTTCCATGGAGGAGGGACATTTCTCCCACATTCCAGGAGGGGAGGCAGGATGTGGGGTGTTGATGATAAATATTCCTCCTTTACCTTCACGTTTTAAACTTCCAAGAGCTGATGAATTAAGTTTATTCTTGTGGATAAATATATACAGAGAAAATATTCAGTCAGAAGCTGGCATAAGAATAAGGTAAAATGTGGGCGCCTGGGTGGCTCAGTTGGTTAAGCGACTGCCTTCGGCTCAGGTCATGATCCTGGAGTCCCGGGATCGAGTCCCATGTCGGGCTCCTTGCTCAGCAGGGGGTCTGCTTCTCCCTCTGACCCTCCCCCCTCTCATGTGCTCTCTCTCTCTCATTCTCTCTCTCTCAAATAAATAAATAAAATCTTTAAAAAAAAAAGAATAAGGTAAAATGTAATAGTTAAAGGCGATTTCATTATCAGGCCAACATTTAATATTGAACTTTAAACTGCTTGCTGTTTTCTATAGCTGCTATCTCAGACTAAAAGGAGTTAGTTGTAAAAATAAATGCAACAAAATCTTTAATAAAATGGTGAAATGTCAAAGTTTAAAAATTAATTTATGAATAAGCATCCTAAAAAATAAGGAAGTTTCCCCTGAAGATAAGAAATTATAAGCAAGATTGAAAGGTGGCAAGAAGATATTTCCTGAGTGAATGACTAAACCAAACCTAAAACTAGGCATAGGATAGAAGTATTTTCAGAAGCAGACAGGTGGTACAATCTTCCTGCAGTCAAAATCAGAGGTTCCTCCCCACAGTGATGAACATAGGCATATTGGTGCTCTTGCTCTTAGTTGAGATTCTTCAGATTCCAGCCCTTGTGCCTGGGTGCTCCCTTGTGGGATGGTATGAATAGCATTTTCACACTGGCTGCAGAGGAATTAGAGCATGTGTAAGGACGTTGGCCTATAGTTGTGTATCTTTTTTTTTTTTTCTTTATGATGCAGCCTGTAGAGTCCTCTGACAGCTACCCAACCCATCATAACATTATCCTAATGGGACAGTTTTTTCCGTGCCAAATAATTATCCTTTCTCCTGCAGTCTCCATAACTAGGTTCTAGTAAATAACAATGGCTATTACATTAGCTCTAGAAATAACAATGAAATATGTAAGGTAACGTGGACTGGAATCTGCTGTTGTGATCTTGCCAGAGTCTGAGAGTAAAAATTTCCTTGTGAGGTCTGATTCCCTCATATAAAAGAGGAGCAAAAAAATGTGTTTTCTTACTTAATAGGCTATTTTCCTTCCTGTGAAAATGGAATTTCTTTTGGAAATTCCATTTTGGAGTTTGGGAGTTTAGTTTCTTTTTCTCTTCCTCTCTCTATCTGTCCCCCACCTTCTCTCCCTCTCTCTCCTCTCAAGACGGTAAAAATGAGTCCAAAATGATGACATCACAGCTGCACGTAGTCTCATTCAATGAGAATCCCCAATGTGTGATAATTTACATTATCTACTGCTGATAACATTGACAAAAAAATGTTGTAGGGCAGGGAAATA
This sequence comes from Neomonachus schauinslandi, assembly GCF_002201575.2. Taxonomy (NCBI): domain Eukaryota; kingdom Metazoa; phylum Chordata; class Mammalia; order Carnivora; family Phocidae; genus Neomonachus; species Neomonachus schauinslandi. Next base: position 82,070,583 of record NC_058419.1, read on the forward strand.
ATTCATTATTTTTTGCATAAAAACATGCACTATTTTTTCTTTTATATGACTATAAAAGAATAGCCCTATGAATGTCACACAAGAAGTAATATGGTGGAGCTAAGATTCAAGACCTTGTCTGAATGTGTGTTTCCCACATAATCTGCTGCTCCTGATCTTTACTGGTTAGCTACATGTCAGGACAGCAGCCAGTTAAAGGCTAATCCAACAACTGGTTGATCATTCTACCAATCACAGTTCTTAATCCTCCCCCCTTGCCACTTCCCATTCTATGCTTTTCTGGTTGTTGTGATGGCTTATGAGGAGAATTGCAGAGACAGCCCCTCTCCTAGGGAATGAGCATTTAATCAAGAGAGAAATATGATACCCATGGATGTGTTAAAAGGCACTTAGTGGATCCCCTGAGTGGTTCAGGTTGCCAGGAGCTCAGAGGAGTGAGAAGGACCAGGTTTGGATGAAGTGGACATGAAGGACTTACAGAAGGAGGTGGCAGAGTTTACCATGGACTTAAGCGGGGGCACAAGGAGATGGGTAAGTGTGACATTCCTCAGGTGTAACTGAATGGATCACCCTCCCTCACCCCCACCCCCAGTCTTCCACATCTTTGTTGGCATATTTGTATGTTTGCACCATATTCAATAGCACAGAACCCCAGCCTTTGAAAGTGACCTGAAGCTACAGCTGAATCTCCCAACAGTCATTCCCACATGCTACAATGCTAATCTCTGTAGATGTAGTGGACATGGTAATGTGACCATTATGACCTCTACCTATTTTAGTAGATACAGATCCTTGGTCTTCTAAGACAACATAAATATTAACACTGGCAACAGTAATGAGAAACTAACATTACTGGATATATATTGCAGGCTGGGAACACTAACGCCTTGATTTATTTAATTTTACAACAACACTATGAGGTAGGTACTAATATAATCTCATAATTAATATAATACTAATATAATCCTCACTTTACAGCAGTGATTCTGAGGATTAGAAATGGTGAAACCCAGGTCTGTCCGATTCCAATGCCCATAGGTATGACCACTTAACTGTATTGCATGTCTATCATGTTATAGATGCCTCTGTAATGTCAGCACTGACAGAAGATAGGGCTCTTAATCCTATCTGAACCTATTGTCCCTGAATAGTTGTCACCATCAAAAAGCATGCACTGAAAGATCTAAGACTTTTTTATTGTTTAAATTGCACAGACTCTTGTATCAGCAAAGTGATCCCCACAGAAACTTCACAAACTTGTCTCAGCCCATCCATCCAACCATCCATCCAAGACATATGTTTGTAGAGCTTCAGTAGGCCATGAACTATAGCCCAGACCCCATTAGACAGCTTTAGCACCATCCTGTGGGGTAGGGCAAGGGACTCACTTAAGGAATCTTTTTCCTGTGTCAGAACTCTGGTCCTCTGTGGTCTCCTCTTGGACTGATTGCCTCTTTTGGCATTCTGTAACATATTTATCACCAACTCATAAACAAATGTTTTCAGATGCATCTGTACATTGAATGCATCTTTTCAGCGGCTGGATCTTTGAGATTATCCCCCAATGACCAACATCAAAGTACTAGAATATACACAAATGATATAGTGCTACAAGACCATTTGAGCAATGCTTCTTAACTCAATATACATCACAAAGCCAGGAAGAGCAACATCTAAAACTTTGTGGAAAAAGTACAATTTGAGGGTCAATTTTGCATACGCAGGATAAGCCTCCACCTGTACTTTATCACTGTACCTCCATATATTTATGCACTTGGTTTGCCACTCAGTAAATTTCCAGTCCTAGAAAGAGGATCTGTCAATGCTTTTTTGTTCTTACGTTGCTAGAAATTTAAAGGAACTTGTTCAACCAATCTCCCACTATGGTGTTCAAGAGATGTTATTTCAGCATCTGTTGAACTGCAGAGCTGTTTTATAAGATAACATTATCACAGTTTTGGGAATGTACTGTTATGATTACTTTTTAAAAAATATGGCTGCATATTCTTTCAGGTGAAAGTACTTAACATAGAGTTTTTTTCCTAAATTAGTAGTTGTACAAATGGATCTAAATGAAATGCAAATGTCAAAATAAGTCTCAAAAAAACATGTAGGTAATAATTTTAAAAATATAAGCTATCCCTCCCTGCTTTTCATGATCTGGTTTCTGCCTACATTCCTATCTTATTACTTCATTCCCTGTCTCTTACTCAGATACTTTATGCTGCAGTCACTGTGCTGCTCTGGGCTGAAAGGAGCTCTTCAGAACACACGTGTGCCCGTGTCTGTGCATGCACAGGACCCTTGTGACAAGCACATTTATTGAGTAACAATTCCATGTCTGTAGGTGGCCTCCCACAATACATCCAGTGTCTTAGTTTCCACTCCTTTGTTTGTTTCTTTTTCTCTTGAGTCAGATGGATTAAGCTTCAGTTGCCCTGGCAATCAACTTCAGTTTTTTATCTCAACCTCTGGCCACAGAAAGGGAGCAAGATGTAGAGAAGTGCTTTCTCATTTGTCCTGGATCTTCATCTGGGCTGATGCCTGAGCTGAGTGACCCAGTGAGAATGCGCAGAAGAATGTTTCCATGACAACAGAATCCCACATCCCCTTCCAGCGCACAGGCCCTTCTCCCTCCCTCTCCCTGCCTGCTAGGATCTCCCCTGAGAATGGGAATGTGCTTTGGCTAGCAGGGAAGGGATAGATGTGTGGTAAAGGATGCAAAGAGAGAGATGTAATCTTGGGAGGTCTTCAGAAAGGACTGGGGGAGGGACCAGAGTCCCAAAGAAAGCATTTTGTACAGCATTGAAGCCCCAGGAGAGGAAGACTATGAAAGCATAGTGGCTGTAAATGTGGTTCTGTAATTTTCTCCAGCAGTCCACGGTGTTACAAGCCAAGCTCCATGGCTCAGTCCCTGAAAAATGGGGCCTGTGTTGTTAAAGGAGAATGGAACCTGCTATCAGTTGTGGAGGCCATGACAGACTGGAGAAGGACCTGCTCACCTCAGTGACTCCACCCTGTGTGTGTGTATGTCTGGTTCACTCTTCCTTTCTTCTGTACTCTGTTTTGAGGGTCTATTTATGGTATGTAAAATGTTCTAGGTTAAAGAAGAGGACAATGCAAAGATGCTCCAATCTCCTCTAACATGGACTCATTGGAGGGTGGACAGCAGAAGAGCTGGTGAGGATAATATGGTGAGATCACTTGTGCTCTTTAGACTGCATGGGCATTTTGGTTGATTTATTCTCCCAGATTGATGTGATCTTCATCATGAATGCCTATGCTCCGGATTTGACAGTAAGGGGCAAAAAACCACACAATTTGTGTCTAATCTGGTATGTGTAATCAGATGCTATTGTCAACAACAACAAAAATCCTGGAATGCAAGGATTTAGTCAGAGTCAAGGAAAAGCTTTATTGCCATGCAGTTTGCAAGACAAAAAGACCCAGCCTTTGGCTACAAATGGAAAGTAGGCTCCAAAAGGGAAGGTTTAGGCTTAGGATTAAATAGGCAAAAACAGCAAGTTCTGTGCCTTTTATTGAAACTGAGAATGGTCAGATTCAGGTCCCAAACTGCAAACTTCAGGAGCAGAGAGACAAGCAGGATACAACTATTTCTGGTAGCAGTTTCAGGATGTGGCAGTCACTGAAAAGCATGGCAGAATGTGTTGCAGGTGTCATTTTGTGAAATTTGCTAAATTTTGTGCAAGCTTGTCCCCTCAGCCTGTGCTGACTGGTTTTTTTACTCATGGTCATTTGGCCTGATTAAAATTTTACTTTCTCTCCCATCTTGCCTATTAGCTGTTGCTAAGTACTGGGGTCTTTTGTTCTCACTATCATGTGAATGGTTCATTTGAATAAATATTCAGTCTGTTTTGGTGAAAATGCTCAGTTTCTCAGATTTCCACTTCACTTCTCTTCTTCTTTCCAAGATGGGGAAGGGGTATGTATAGTTTACAAGTCTCCTGGGTGATGCTGGAAGAGGGGTGTCTATGAAATTCTTATGGTGCTCACCGAATGCTCCCTGGTCTCTGAGGGGAGGAGGACTCTTGTCTCCCGGCTCCAGCTGGTGAGGCTGACCTGCACCACCCATGCATGTGGCTGGTGAAACTTGCATTTTCCTCTCTCTCCTCTTGGTCGGGACCTGGTGCTGCCTGGCTGAGCCAGCCTCAGCTCACCTTTGCTGGCATCTGTAGACCCCTCTGAATCTTGGTCTCAGCCTCCATCCCCACTCTGGGCAGGGCTGTCGCCCCAAGGCTCAGCTGCAGGGTCACCTAGTCCCTCGCCTACTTAGGCTTCCTTCCCCAACCCCTGGCTGTGGACTCAGCCACTTTCCACATTTCCCCCTCAGGGAATGCAGCCTCTGGGGTCTGGCCCATAGCACAGCAGGAGCCAAGATCAGCTCCAGAAAGCTAAGTTCCTAACCTCAGCCATCCCTCTGCCCAAGGAGGCTGCTGGGTCATCCCGCAAAGTGAACTGACTCCTCTGAGTCCCAAACGTGAATGGGGGCAAAATGCTGTCCTCCACTTCTCTGCTGTAGCTCGCTTGTCCCCTCCCATAGAGGGGAGACTGAGCCTTGAGAGCCTTCCCTCCATTTGCCACCTCCTGTGTGTGTCTTCTATGCCTCTGAGGCGGGGACAGAATTCTTCTTTTGCTTGACCTTCATGCTGACGAGGCTCCCCACAGTATGTCCAGATCCCAAAGGGAAAGCTGTAGGATTTGCTTGCTTTTTTTTTTTTTAAAGAGATTGGCTGATAAAGAAACATAAAATGGAAGGAATTACCAAACGTGACTGCTTGTGCCATCATCAGCAGGGCAAGATCTGTAAAAGTAAACTCAGAGCTCAAAGACAGACACCATGTTTTAAAAGGGCCCTAGGAGATGCCGTGTCACCAATTTTAATGTCAGTGCCCAGAGAGCTTCACTCCTCAGGCCTCTGCTCCCACCAGCGCCTGGCGACCATCCAGGAGAGTTGGGCAGCAGAGATGAACTTACCCAGAGCTTGTGATGTCTTTCAGGAGTTATGGGGCAAGCCTGGGTACGTGTTCATGTCTGACTAGTCCAGGAACATCTTGGAGGGTAGGCAAAATTTTCGTCCCATCAAGACAAGACACGCGGGGGCGTTCTGGCCCCCAGCAGCTTTTCTCAGGCTACTGAGTTCTCCAGCTGGCAGTCACTCACTGAAAAGCAATGATGTTATTAAACTCATTTTGAGAGCTCCCAGTGCCTGCCCTGTTCTGAGAATAGACAGTCTCGGTCACCCTATGGGCTCATGCCCTGACTGCCTTCCCTCTGGGCAGATGAAGAAATTAAGGCACAGGGAAACTAAGGAATGTGCTTGATGCCATGCAGCCAGAGAGCTTACTAGATGAAGTCGTGGCATCACTGCTGCCCACCCTGGGTGACCTTATGATGGGCTAACATCTTCTCTTTCTCCCTCTCATTTATCATGGTTATGTTATTTTAAGCAGCAGTGAACTAATTTAATGATTTAGAAGGAAAACAAGGCAGGGCACAGTATTCTTTGAGTCTTTAACACAAACACCTCAAAACTTACAGGAGTTGTGGGCATACATGTATTGCAGATTAGCTATAGAGTTAAAGTGAGATTCTCCAGTAAAACCTCCTGTGCTGTCCCCTTCCCCCCATGTCAGTCTGCAAGGAAGCAATGACAGGTCTCAGGTGACCTTTTATTCAGCATTCAACAACATTAATGGAACCCCTCTTAATAGGTGTTTTGTACTCTTATGAAAGCTGCTAATTTAGCACTTATCTTGGGAGCAAGAGAATACAAACCAACCAATGAACCAATGCATGAAGAAGTTAGTGTGGTAAGTGTTAGGAAGAAAATAGCCCAGGTCCTAGGCCAGGAACAATCTACTTACACAGAGTGGTCAGGCAGAGCCTCTCTGAGAAGGCAATGATGGAGCAGAAACCCTACGGCTGAGAAGGAACCAACCATGTAAAGATCCGGGGCTGGACTCTGCTGGGCAAAGAGCACCATGATGACCAATGTCCTGACCAGGGAATAAGCTTGGCATGTTCGAGGAACAGAGAAGTAGGCCAGAGTTATCGTCGTGGAGGCAAGAGCTGATGGGATTGTTTGGATATTAAAACAGTAGCAGTAGATAAGCACAGAAGGGGATGGATACAGGATATAGTCAGAAGGTCGGCTCTAGAGGACTTGTTGCTGGACTGTGGTGGAGACCAACAAGATGCAACATGTGAAGAGGCATGCTTGGGGCACGTGAAGTGTATGCTTCCTCCTGGCCATCCAACAAAGACAGACAAATCTGGATCTCTGGGCACAGGTTGCTGCGTGAGGTAGGAATGTGGGAGCTCACATTGTGTACATGCTCTATTTTCTGCTGGCAAAAAGGATGAAACAACCCACGGAGAGAGTGTAGCATGAGAAGGGCCCTGTTAAAACTAAAAGCCAGTGGAAAGGGAGGAGTAAGCACTACATACTGACAAGGAGCAGAGTGGCCACTGGGGTTGGAGGAACAACACCCAGAGATTATATTGTAAAATATCCAAAAATTAAAAATGAAATAAAGGAAGTGAGGGAGGAGGGGAGGGAGGAACAGTTTCAAAAAAGAAGCAATTGTCAAATGTACCAAAGGCATCTGAGAGATGCAATAAATTGAGGATGAGAGCATCATCATAGGGTTTGGCAATATGAAGGTCACAAGTGCCCTTGAAAAAAATCAGTGGTTTTTTGTGGGGCAGGCTGGTAGAAGCACAATTGAAATGGTTAGCAAGGAAAATGGTTATAGAACAAGTGGAGATAGATTTGCTGTTTAGAGCATCAGGGGAACATGACAGTACCTTGAAAGTATATGAGATCAGAGATGGCTTTATGTTTTACTTCATTTTGTAGAAAGGGTGAGAAATATGAGCATATTTGTAGATAATTAAATGACCCAGAAAAAAAATGGGAACATGGCAATTCCAGACAAAAGAATGATCATTGCAAAGGCCTACTTGCCCTCCAGGAGATAGGCATGGGATCCAGGTGAAGGGCCTGGCCTCAAGTGGGTTCAGGTCACTGCCTCCAGAGGGGCAGCAGAGAATGCAAGTGCAGGTCCACTGTTGCTAGGAAGTGGTAAGAGTTCCTGTTTGGTCCCTTCTCTTTTCTCAATGAATTATCATTGAATATCATGAGAAGAGTTTGTGCTGGTGATTGTGGAAGGCTACTAGAGGTAGAGGAGAGAGGAGATACAGGTATGGAGGGTGCACAGAGTGTGTCCTCTATTGGGGGTGTACCAGGAAAGTAGAGATGAGGGAGCATGGAGCAAAAGCCATGTGTTTGAGGGGGAGAGTTTATAGCCCTGGGTAAGCTGGGCAAGGAGCAGCCTGGTGGAACTCAAAGAAGGCTGTGGGGTCGCTGGACTGGAGGTCCCCAAGAGGTTAAATGCTGTGGATGCAGAGTCATTAGAAAGAGGGAGCCCAACGAACAGGGCATCACGTTGCGGGTGATGACAGAGAGGAATGCTACAAAGGGACAGCATGGAGGGGAGCAGAGCATGACCAAGGGCAGGGGGATGCTCCGAGGGGAGGAGGAGAACATCCCTGAGAACGGAGAGGCTCTGAGTTGACTGGGTCACCCTCGTGGGCCCTAAGGTGGCCCGGAGGAATCAGAGGAATGAGGGCTGAGAGCAGAGCGAGTGTGCCTCCGGGACAACCCTATTTACAGGCTGGGATTGGGCGGGAGGAAAATAACCAGGGACTCAGTACAGGGGCCGCACGTCGGGCGGTGGAGACGGCTGGGAAGTCGGGCAACCGGACCCGGACCTCACCAGTCTGGTCTCTTACCGGACAGTTCGCAACAGTATTAGGGAAGACACCGCCAAAAGCACAGGGCAGATGGACTGGCATCGACCTCACTGATCTCCTGCGCGCAGGCCCAGAACTGACCAATCGGAGCCCAGCCCCGCCCTTCGGGCTCCTTTTCTTTTTTTTTCGCTTGGTTCCGGGACTTCCTGCCTCTGTTGCTATGGTTCTGTGGGAGGAAATAGGAAAGGCTTTTGTGCTGGAGACGGTGCGGCAGGGAGAGTTCGGCCGGTTCTCTTTCACTCTCTGGTCTTCGCTCCTATCCCCCCTGGCTTCTTTAGCCACGATCTCCATTGCTCTGCGTGGAATATCAACAAAAAAGATAGATTTTCGTTAGGGATTGGGGGCACTTCGTCTCACTTGCCCGCAGATGGCAATGTTGCGTCGTGCAGCCACCCTGCCCGCTTCTCCCCCGCTCTTCGTGCTTGAAAAAAACTCCGCAGAGCCTTTTCTGCAAAAAAGCCAAGGCTTCTTTCTTGCGCCTGCGCGGGCTTGGCAGCACCTTGGGCTGGACCTCCTCCTTTCAATAAGGTCCCTTGTGAAAACTCAAGACCCTGGGACAAAACCCCTTTGCTTTTCAAGTTGGTTTTTCTTTTGATAGGCTGGCTATGTTCCTTAGCAACTTATATTTATGCTTTTTGATTTGTCTTGTGATCTTTTCTCAGCTTTCCTGGGTTTTATTGACTTGGCTTTTACATATGGTAAAATGTATTCTCTCATTATAGAAATCACCCAGCCTCAGTATAGAACATTCGGAGGACAAAGTGTAATAAAGAAAACTAATAATATCCTTAGTCCCATTACCCAACAATGACTGTTAATACTTCGTGATAAATTTCCTTAGAGGTTTTTCATTCATAAAACTGATTTTAAGCATAAGGTTCTTATTGCATAACTTGAACATATCACTTTTTAAACAGATTACTTAAACAGCCTGTTACCCCCATCGTAAAAATTATTTGAAAAAGATATTTAAGTTTCTTATTCATTTGTCTTCCTAAAACAATACACAATTTAAAAGAGTGAAAAAATTAATATCTGAGATGGAAAGCAGGAATAACTTGTGACCCCCATCTCAAAGGCCATTATCATAATGGAACCTTCCTAAGGTAGGGGTTATGTTCATTTTGCTTTGTTTTGCTAACTGTATTTTCAGCACACCAGCAAAACGATGCTTAGCAGTGTATTCTCAATATATATTTGTTGAATAATTGAACAAGTATTTCTTTCTGATTTTTTTTGTAAATATAATTTACTTTTTCATAATACTGAGATGGTACTATATGAACAGTTTCCTATATTGCTTTTTTCCCCTCTTCCATTTAGCACTCTACTGTGGGCAATAACTATGTTATTACACTTTTAAAAAGTTTTGCTGGCTGTTTTACCCTCTTCCCCAGTGAGTCTTTTATTTCATTCTTGTATTAGGGGCAGGAGAACATCCTGCAAACCAGTGTGCAATCTAAGGCCTGACAGACCTCAGACCTGAATGTTGAGGCCCTCTTTGAGGAGCCCTGAGACCCTTGAAAATTGACTTTTCCTCTGTGTGCCACACTTTCCATAGGTATACAATGAGGGCAGAATCTGCTGTATGGGGTGGTGGCCAGCATAAATAACCCAACAGGTTCTTAGCTTGAACCTGAACTCCTAGAGATCATGTTATTATTGTTGGTGCTATCTCTAATATTCGCTATAATGTGTGTAGAAGGTACAGATCTTCAAGCCACAAGACTAAGTGTGATAAAGTGTACTTTAAATTTACTTACAGGGGCGCCTGGGTGGCTCAGTCATTAAGCATCTGCTTTCAGCTCAGGTCTTGATCCTAGGGTCCTGGGATGGAGTCAGGCATCAGGCTCTCTGCTCAGCAGGGAGCCTGTTTCAGCCTCTACCTCTGCCTGCCGCTCCCCCTGCTTGTGCTCTCTATCTCTCTCTGTCAAATAAATAAATAAAATCTTTAAAATAAAAAAAATAAATTTGCTTAGAGCACATATCTATTCTTCAACTACCCATTTCTGCTTTCCAGTGGAAAACTCACACTAGTAATTTCTGGGGAAATTCAGTCAAGTAAATGCATAGGATGAACACATTGATATATTCTTCAAAGAATATGCCATCATAAAATGAGAAGAACATTTTTGTATGTGCATATTTTCAACATCTCTGATTTTTAAAATAGTTTTCCAAGAGTAGATTTACTGAAATGAAGAGACATACACATTTTTAACAGTCTCGGTATACATTGCAAGAAATACAATACCCATTGGTATTGCCACCAACATTCTGTGAGAATTCTTGGTTTTTCATGCTCTCACCGGTATTTATTCATGTTTTAAAAATAATTACCTTGTTAATTTTAATAGTTATATGTGAAGATCTTGGCCCACATTTTAACATGTACATTATAAACACTTTTCTTGGATTTTGCATTTTAATTATTTGTGGTTTGCAGATGCATGGACAATTTTATTTTTAGGTAGCTAATTCCATCAATTGTTCATGTATAGCTTTACCCGTTGGTACAAAGCTGAAAAAGTCCTTCCTGATCCACCCACTTTTATCCGTGCCTCTATTTGTGCTTCCAATCCCCTGACTAGTAAACTCCCTACTAAAATGCCTTGAAGATGCAAATCAAATGAAATGACAGTAACTACAGAGAGTTAGGATTTACTCCCAACTACTTGGTACAATCTGAGATTTCCCACTTACTAAAAGGCTGACTGAAATGACTCTCTGATCTGTCTCAGCACAACTTTTAGTAGAACCAGGAGGGGCCAGAGCCTACTTTGACAAGGCCATATCGGTAACCATAAAGGAGAATTGAACTAACCCTGACAGAAATAACACTGCCTCTGCACATGTTATAGCTCTAGAGAAATGAGCATTTCTTCTAAATGGTATCCTTGAAGCTCCCTCCCATCCCTCAGCATTTCCTGGGTAACAATCCAAGCCTGTTGACAGGGGCAGGATGAATCCATCTCCACCTATAGAGATTGATGAGAGACCACTTTCAGGAATACTGGAGGTTGGGGGCATCTGGGTGGCTCAGTCGGTTAAGCATCTACCTTCGGCTCAGGTCATGATCCCAGAGTCCTGGGATTGAGCCCCGCATGGAGCCCCGCAGGGAGCCCCATGTTTGAGCCCCACATGGGGCTCCCCACTCGGTGGGAAGCCGGCTTCTCCCTCTCCCACTCCCCCTGCTTGTGGGAAGCCTGCTTCTCCCTCTCCCACACCCCCTGCTTGTGTTCCCCCTCTCGCTGTGTCTCTCTCTGTCAAATAAATAAATAAAATCTTTAAAAAAAAAGAATGCTGGAGGTTGGTCATTAATGCTAATACCATCATAGAGATCTTCCCCTTTTTTGTTAATGACCTTAAGCCTCAAATATCAGCTGCTGTTCAGAAGCAGAAAGTAGACTGGCCAACCTTGCCATCCATGAGTTATAACAATTAGCCCAGCATTTTGTGCATAGTCTGAATTAAAAAAAAGAGAGAAAACCACACACACAAACTTACGATCCTACAACTTAAACAACTGGAGGGAAACAAAAGGCCCTCCACAAGTACAACACAGATAGACAAAAACACTTGCACATATTGGGGGAAAGAAGTCACTGGGCCTGAACTGCATTGTGTTGGCCAGGACCTGGGCAGTCAAACAAGCTGCTCAATCAGAAAACAAAATGATGCCCTTTAAGGAAGGCATTTTTCAATGTCCCCAAGTGCCTTTGGTTCAGTAAAGTGAAAAAACCCTGTTAGTAAATGATCATTGTATTGATCAGAGTTCTCCAGAAAAACAGAACTAATAGGGTGTGTGTGTGTGTTTAAGGAATTGGCTCATTCAATTGTGAAGACTGGTAAGTAGGTTGGCAGGCAGGCGACCTAAGGAAGAGTTTATCTTGCAGTTTGAGTCTGAAGATAGCCTACTGGCAGAATTTCCTCTTCTTTAGAGGATGTTTGTTTTTCTTAAGGCCTTCATGTGATTGGATGAGGCATACCTGCATTATGGAGGCTAAACTACTTTACTCAAAGTCTACTGATTTAAATGTTAACCTAATCTAAAAAAATACATTCACAGTAAGACCCATCTATATGCTGCCAAAAGAGACTCATTTCAGACCTAAAGACACCTGCAGATTGAAAATGAGGGGATGGAGAAGCATCACACAAATGGATGTCAAAAGAAAGCTGGCATACCAATACCAATATCAGACAAAATAGACTGTACAAGAGACAAAGAAGGACATTATATAATCATAAAACGGAGAATCCAACAAGAAGATATAACAATTGTAAATATTTATGCATCCAGCATGGGAGCATTGAAATGTATAAAACAATAACAAACATAAAGGAACTCATTGATTATAATACAATAATAGTAGGGGACTTTAACAACACACTTAAAGCAATGGACAGATCATCTAAACAGAAAATAAACAAGGAAACAATGGCTTTGAATGACACACTGCACCAGATGGACTTAACAGATATACTCAGAACATTCCATCCTAAAACAGCAGAATACACATTCCTTTCAAGTATACATGGAACATTCTCCAGAATAGATCACATATTACATCATGAAGCAGGCCTCAACAAATACAGAAACATTGACGTCATATGATACACCTTTTCTGACCATAATCTATGAAACTAGAATTCGACCACAAGAAAAATTCTGGAAAGGCCACAAATACATGTAGGTTAAACAACATGCTACTAAACAATGAATGGGTCAACCAGGAAATCAAAGAAGAAATGAAAAAAATACATGAAAACAAATGAAAATGAAAACACAATGGCCCAAAACCTTTGGGATGCAGCAAAAGCCTACCTGAAGAAGCAAGAAAAATCTCAAATAAACAATGTTACTTTATACCTAAAGGAGCTAGAAAAAGAACAAATGAAGCCTAAAGCCAGCAGAAGGAAGGAAATAATAAAGATTAGAGCTCAAATAAATGATATGGAAACTAAAAAAAAAAAAAACAAAAATCAGATCAATGAAGCCAGGAGCTGGTTCTTTGAAAAATTTAATACAATTGATAAACCCCTAGGCAGACATATCAAAAAGAAAAGAGAAAGGACCCAAATAAATAAAATCACAAATGAGAGAGGAGAAATAACAACCAATGCCATAGAAATACAAGCAATTATAAGAGAATATTATGAGCAAGTATATGTCAACAAATTGGATAACATGGAAGAAGTGGACAAATTCCTAGGCACATATAAACTCACAAAACTGAAACAGGAAGAAATAGAAAACTTGAACAGACCTATAACCAGCAAAGAAATTGAATTGGTAATCAAAAACTCCCTACAAACAAAAGTCCAGAGCCAGATGTCTTTGCAGGTGAATTCTACCAAACATTTAAAGAAGAGTTAATACCTATTCTTCTCAAACTCTACAAAAAAAAAAAAAAAAAAAAAAAAGAAAAAAAAAGAAAAGAAAAGGAAGGAAAACTTCCAAATTCATTCTATGAGACTAGCATTATCCCAATACCAAAACCAGATAAAGACTCCGCTAAAGAAGAGAACTACAGGCCAATATGGATCCAAAAATTCTCAAAAAAATATTAACAAAATAAATCCAACAATACATTAAAAAATCACTCTCCACAATCAAGTGGAATTTATTCCTGGGTTGCAAGGGTGGTTCAATATTTGCAAATCAATTAAATATGATACATCACATTAATAAAAGAAAGGACAAGAACCATATGGTCATTTCAATAGATTCAGAAAAAGCACTTGACAAAGTGCAACATCCATTCATGATAAAAACCCTCAAAAAAGTAGGTTTAGAGGGAACATACCTCAACATGATAAAGGCCATATATGTAAAACCCACAGCTAATATCAACCTCAGTGAGGAAAAAATGAGAGCATTTTCTCTAGGTCAGGAGCAAGACAGGGTTGTCCTTCTCACCCCTCTTATTTAACAGAGTACTGAAGGTCCTAGCCAGAGTAATCAGACAACAAAAAGAAATAACAGGCATCCAAATTGGCAAGGAAGAAGTAAAATTTTCACTATTTGCAGATGACATGATTCTATATATAGAAAACCTGTAAGATGCCACCAAAAAACTGCTAGAACTGATGAATGAATTCAGTAAAGTGCCAGGATAACAAAATCAATGTACAGAAATCTGTTGCATTTCTACATAGCAGTAATGAAGCAGCAGAAAGAGAAATTAAGGAATCAATCTCATTTACATTTGCACCAAAAATAATAAGATACCTAGGAATAAACCTAACCAAAGAGGTGAAAGACCTGTACTCTGTAACACTGATGAAAGAAATGGAAAAGGAGACAAAGAAATGGAAAGACATTCCATGCTCATGAACTGGAAGAAGAAATATTGTTCAAGTGTCTATACTACCCAAAGCAATCCATATATTTAATGCAATCCCTATCAAAATACCACCAGCATTTTTCACAGAACTAGGACAATCCTAACATTTGTATGGAACCACAAAAGATCCCAAATAGCCAAAGCAACCTTGAAAAGGAAAAGCAAAGCTGGAAGCATCACAATTCTGGACTTCATGTTCTATTACACAGCTGTAGTGATCAAAACAGTATGGTTCTGGCACAAAAATAGGCACATAGATCAATAGAACAGAATAGAGAATTCAGAAATGAACCCACAACTATATGGTCAATTAATCTTTGACAAAATGGGAAAGAATATCCAATGTGATAAAGTCTCTTCAAGAAATGGTTTTGGGAAAACTGGATAGTTACATGCAAAAGAATGAAACTGGACCACTTTCTTACACCATACACAAAAATAAATTCAAAATGGATTAGAGGTCTAAATGTGAGACCTGAAACCATAAAAATCCTAGAAGAGAACACAGGAAGTCACTTCTTTGATATCAGCCACAGTTACTTCTTTCCATATATGTCTCCTGAGGCAAGGGAAAGAAAAGCAAGGAAAAAAGCAAAAATAAACTATTGGTACTACATCAGAATCAAAAGCTTCTGCACTGTGAAGGAAACAACAAAACTAAAAAGCAACCCATTGAATGGGAGAAGATATTTGCAAATAATATATCTGATAAAAGGTCAGTATACAGAATGTATAAAGAACTTATAAAATTCAACACCCAAAAAACAAATAATCCAATGAAAAAAATAAGCAGAAGACATGAATAGACAGTTTCTCAGAGAAGACATACAGATGGTGAATAGACACATGAAATGATGCTCAACATCACTCATCATCAGGGAAATGCAAATCAAAACTGCAATGAGATATCACCTCACACCTGTCAGAATGGCTAACATCAACAACACAAGCGACTACAGGTGTTGTTGAGGGTGTGGAGAACGGGGAAACCTCTTGCACTGTTGGTGGGAATGCAAACTGGTGCAGACACTCTCTAAAACAGTATGGAGGTTCCTCAAAAAGCTAAAAATAGAACTACCCTAGGATCCATCAATTGCCCTTCTAGGTATTTACCCAAAGAATGCAAAAATACTAATTCAAAGGGATATATGCCTCCTGATATTTAAAGCAGCATTATCTACAATAGCCAAATTATGGAAACAACCCAAGTGTCATTGACTGTTGAATGGATAAAGAATTGGTGTGTGCATATATACAATTGAATATTACTCAGCCATAAAAAATGAAATCTTGTCATTTGCAATGACTGTATGGAGCTAGAGAGTATAATGCTAAGCAAAATTAAGTCAGTCAGGGAAAGACAAATATATGTTTTCATACATATGTGGAATTTAGGTAACAAAACAAACCAGCAATGGAAAAAGGGAGAGAGAGACAAATTAAGAAACAGATTCTTAACTATAGAGAACAAACTGGTGGTTGCAAGAGGGGAGGTGGGGGTGGGTGGGATGGGTGTAACAGGTGATGGGAATTAAGAGTACATTTATCATGATGAACACTGAGTAATGCATAGAATTGTTGAATCACTATATTGTACACCTGAAATTAATATAATATTGTATGTTAACTATACTGGAATTAAAATTCAAAACTTAATTAAAAAGTATGTTCACAACATTTGAACTAGTGTTTCTTGACCTAGAGAAGTTGTCTCATAAAATTAACCCTCACAGCCATCAACCTAATTTCTTGTAGACAATGGAGTCACACATGGTTTTGTAAACATTGGGGCTACAAATGCATCCCAATTTTCTTTCAACTTTCCTTGATGTAATAAAGAAATTTCAGTGGGGGGATTTTCTAACTGAGTACTTTCTGTCTCTACCCATTTCTCTGTTTCCCTTAACTTCTTAACATACTATTTTCCTGAGTCCTTTCACCCATACTATCTATTCGGATGGGCCCTTTGGATCAATGAGGAGCCAGTATTAGGTGCACGCCTAAAAGACTTTTTCTTGACTTCACTGAGTTGGCCAACACAACACATCATCTTATGGTGGCTTCCCTTGACTGCTCTGCATGTTGTGTCCCCAAGTCTCTTTTTAATAATTTTTATTATTAAAGTATATTTGACATACATTGTATTAGTTTCAGGTGTACAACATAGTGATTTGACAATTCTATACATTACACAGTGCTCACCATGATAAGTGTATTGTGGCTCCATGTCTTCTAGGTTTTGAATTGCCAACATTTTCTGATTTATTCAGAATTCTTCACTAGGTTGAAGATAATTCCTCAATAGCTTGAGGAATTATAATTAATTCTATCACCAGACAGAGTTATAGCCATTTTATATTTTTCTTGCCCTATTACTAAAAGACAATTTAGAGACTGACTTCCATAATGGTAGAGTAAGGAACATGGCAAACTCTCCCCCCTCAAAAAAAAACCCCAACCATTTAACTGGAGAAAATTATTGTTAAAAATCATTTGAGGTCTCCGACAATGATCCTGACATACAACAAATGGAGAAATATTCATTCAAGAAGATACACCTAAATTGAGTTTAAGAGCAGTGATAGTCTGTGGTACACTTGAACCACAGCCTGCTCTTTCTTTTCATCCCAGCTATGTTTTATGGAAACTAATCTGGGCATACTACTCATGGCAGATGTGCCCAAGAAATATGAAGTTTCCCCCTTCTCCCACCTCCCAGCCTAGGGCTATGGTTTCACCCCAGGATGAGCAGGCCACTGGCATTTCTCATCTCCCCCAGCCCTGTGTTGCAGAAGCTCTATTCCTGATAGGCCTTGCCAAGATGACTGAGATCTTTTTCTCCACCTACTCATAGGGTAGAAGATCTACTCCAGGGGGAGGAGACTGAGAACACAGGTCTGATCAATCCCATTCAAAACTGTTTTTAGGGTGGAAGCTCCATGCCTGAAGGGGCAAGCCAAGAAGAACAGGGGCTCCTACTGCCTCAGTGCCCACCCATAGAATAGAAGTGTGTCACTCTGGGATACTCTGTCACTCCAGCTCCTGTACAGAGTTTTTTTTGCAAGGACAGTGAAAGACCATAAGGATGAAGAACTCAGTAGTTCTGCCTAAGGGGACTCACTTTATTTGGAACAGAGCATAAAGAATTCCATGCCTAAGGATGTTGTCAAAAATAATGGAGTTCTTGAGTGTCTGGCTTGCTCAGTCAGTAGAGCATGTGACTCTTGTTATTGGGGTCACGAGTTCAAGCCCCATGTTGGGTCTAGAGCTTACTTAAAAAAAATAATGGAGATCTTGTTGTAGAGCAATTAAGAGAGAACTCATAGCTCCATTTTATTAGTAGCAACAAGTGAAATGGCAAAGCAATCAGAAATTTAACAGAGAATTAGGAAAAGGAAAGCCAAGAAGACCTGTCTGGGATCATAGCCAAGCCAGGGGTCAGGAAGGCTGTGCATAAGCACTATGCTGTACCCACTTAGGAGCAATTAGAATAGAAAGAAGAAAGCCCTTGAAAACATTCTCCAGACCCCACACAGATCCATGAACCAAGAGTGCAAGTCTCACTGGCTAAATACTGGCTGAATAATCTACTCTACTATAGAGGCAACTCCTAGGGAGCCAGGCTTAAGAGTGAAATCACAGGTACCCATGGAAGTTAAAAGAATATGTGCATGCTCAAAACTGTTATCTTAGAAGTTATTGGAAAGACAAAATCCAAGTTAATAGTCCCTGATTCTAAATTAAGATGTATATTGTAAGCCCTAGAGCAATCACTAGACAATTATTCAAAAAATACAATAAAAATAATTAATATAACTGAGATTTACTCTAGAAAATATCCACTTAATATGAAAGAAAATCGTAAAAAAGAATAGAGTAACAAACAAAAGAAAAAGCAAAATGGCAGATGTAAATCCAAATCCATGCATATCAGTAAGTGTGAATGGAATAAACAATCCAATCAAAAGAAAGAAAGAGATTTTCAGGTTGGATTAAAACAGTAACAATGACAAAGAAAGAGATTTTCAGGTTGGATTAAAACAGCAACTGGGTGGCTCAGTTGGTTAAACATCTGACTCTTGGTTTCAACTCAGGTCATGATCTCAGGGTTGTGGGGGTGGCCCTGAGTCGGGTCCTGCCTCAGGCTCCCCACTGGGCAGGGACTCTGCTTACAGTTCTCTCTCTCCTCCCTCTCCCTTTCCCCTCCCCCCTGTTTGTGCTCTCTCTCTCTCTCAAATAAATAAATCATTTTAAAAAATCAACGAAATCCAATCACATGCAGTCTACAGAAGACACATTTTATTTTAGTTTTTTTAAAAAAGACTCATTTATTTATTTTAGAGAGAAAGAAAGAGCGTGTGTGTGAGCAGGGGGTGGGACAGAGGGAGAGGGAGACAGACTCTCAAGCAGACTCTATGCTAGGCACAGAGCCTGACATGGGGCTCGATCTCATGACCCCAAGACCATGACCTGAGCTGAAACCAAGAGTTGGACTCTTAACCAACTGAGCCACACAGTTGCCCCTATAGAAGACACATTTTAGGTGCAAAAATGCAAAACAGTGGAAAATAAAAAGACATAAATAGATAAGGCATGCAAATAGCAGTCATAAGACAGCTGGAGTGGCAATACTAATATTAGGCAAAATTCATTCTAAAGTAATTGCTAGCGATAAAGAGTGGCATTTCATAATGATAAAATAGACAATTTATTGGGATGATTAGCAATAATAAATATATAGGGCCCAAAATACATGAGTCAAATCTTTCAGAATCAAAAGGAGAAATAGACAAAACAACAATAATAGTAGGAGATTTCAATACATTACTCAAAATAATGGATAGAACAATTAAACAAAAGACTAACCAGCAAATAGAACATTTGAACAATACTATAAACCAATTAAATCTAACAGATATCTATAGAACACTACCAAATAACAACAGAATACACATTCTTCTCAAGTCCACATGGAACATTCTCCAACATAGACTATATTTTAGGCCAAAATCATCCTGAAGTAAATTTGAAAGGATTGAAGTCATACAAATTCATTCTCCAAACACAATGGGATGAGATTAGAAATAAATAACAGAAAGTAGGGACGCCTGGGTGGCTCAGTTGGTGGGGTGTCCAACTCTTGGTTTTGGCTCAGGTCATAATCTTAGGGTTGTGGGATCGAGGCCTGTGTCAGATTCCATGCTGGGCATGGAGCCTGCTTGGGATTCTCCCTCTCCCTCTGCCCCTCCTCTACCTCTCTCTCTAAAAAAAATAAATAACAGAATGTAAATTGGGAAATTCACAAATATGTGGAAATTAAACAACATACTCCAAAATGGCCAAGAGGTCAAAGAACAAATAACAAGAAAAATAGAAAATACCTTGACATGGGTAAAAAATTTTATAAATTTCAAAATTTAAGGGATACAGGCAAATCAATCTTCAGAAAGAAATTTGTAGCTGTAAATACCTGTATTAAAAAAGAAAATAGTTCTTGGGCGCCTGGGTGGCTCAGTCGGTTAAGCGACTGCCTTCGGCTCAGGTCATGATCCCAGGGTCCTGGGATCAAGTCCCACATCGGGCTCCCTGCTCTGCAGGGAGCCTGCTTCTCCCTCTCCCCCTCTCCCTGCTGGTGTTCCCTCTCTCGCTGTGTCTCTCTCTGTCAAATAAATAAATAAAATCTTTAAAAAAAAAATAGTTCTCAAGTAATTAGTTTAACTTTCACCTTAAGGAACTAGGAAAAGAAACACAAACTAAATGGAATGAAGTAATAAAGACTGTAATGGAAGGACACCTGGGTGGCTGAGTCAGTTAAGCATCTGCCTTTGGCTCAGGTCATGATCCCAGGGCCCTGGGATCGAGTCCCGCATCAGGCTCCTTGCTCCATGGGGACCCTGCTTCTCCTTCTGCCTTCAGGGTCCCCCTGCTTGTGCTCTCTCTCTCAGACAAAATAATAAATAAATAAAATCTTAAAAAAATAAAGACTCTAATGAAAATAAATGGAATAGAGAATAGAAAAAACAACAGGGAAAATCAGTGAAACCAAAGTATCTTCTTAGAAAAAAAAGTCAACAAAATTGACAAGCTTTTGGCTAGACTGACCAAGCAAAAAGAGAAACAACTCAAATTATAAAATCAGATCAACATCACTCATCATCAGGGAAATAAAAATCAAAACCACAATGAGATACCACCTCACACTGGTCAGAATGGTTAAAATTAACAACTCAGGAAACAAATGTTGGAGAGGACGTGGAGAAAGGGAAACCCTCTTACACTGCTGGTGGGAATGCAAACTGGAAAACAGTATGGAGTTTCCTCAAAAAGTTAAAAATAGAACTACCCTATGGCCTAGCAATTGCACTACTAGGTATTTATCCAAAGGATACAAAAATAGTGATTTGAAGGGGCACATGCACCCCAATGTTTATAGCAGCAATGTCCACAATGCCCAACATATGGAAAGAACCCAGATGTCCACTGATGGATGAATGGATAAAGAAGATGTGGTATATATATAATGGACTATTATTCAGCCATCAAAAAGAATGAAATCTTGCCATTTGCAATGATGTGGAACTAGAGTGTGTTATGCAGGTGAAGTAAGTCAGTCAGAGAAAGACAAATACCATATGATTTCACTCATACATGGAATTAAAGAAACAAAACTGATGAACATAGGGGAAGGGAAGGAAAAATAAAATAATAACATAGAGAGAGGCAAACCATAGGAGACTCTTGACAATAGGAAACAAACAGAGGGTTGCTGGAGGGGAGGTGGGTGGGAGGACGGAGTAACTGGGTGATGGGCATTAAGGAGGGCACTTGATGTAATGAGCACTGGGTGTTATATGCAATTGATGAATCACTAAATTCTACCCCTGAAACTAATAAAATCAGAATGAATGAGGGGACATCTCTATTAACCTTACAGAAATTTAAAAGGATTATATGTGAATATAATGAGCAATATATTGCAACAAATCAGATAACTTAGATGAACTAGTCAAATTTTAGAAAAACTCAAAATACCAAAACTAACTCAAGAAGACTAGAAAATATGAATAACCTATAATAAGAGATTGAATTAGTAATTTTAAAACTTCCCACAATTGGGTCGCCTGGGTGGCTCAGTTGGTTAAGTGTCTGCCTTTGGCTCAGGTCATGATCCCAGGGTCCTGGAATCGAGCCCCGTATTTGGCTCCCTGCAGGGAACCTGCTTCTCCCTCTCCCTCTGCCTGCCACTCCCCCTGCTTGTGTGCTCTCTCTCTGTCAAATAAATAAAGAAATTCTTTAAAAAAAGTAAAACTTCCCACAATGAATATCTTGGGCTAAGATGATTTTACTGGTAAAACCTAACAAATATTGAAAGAATTAATAACAAAATTTTACAGTCTTCCAAAAAACAGAAAAAGAGGGAACACTTCCAAACTCTTTTCATGGGTCCAGTACTACTCTGATATCAAAATCAGACAAAAACATTATGATAAAAGCAAGATACATATTAATAACATTTATGAATATAGACACAAAAATCTTTAGCAAAATTGCATGCACATTGTCTTAGTCTGTTTGGGCTACTAAAATGGAATACCATAGACTGGGTGGCTTAAACAACAAATGTTTATTTCTCACAGTTATGGATCCTGGGAAGCCCAAGATCAAAGTGCCAGCAGATTCAGTGTCTGTTGAGAGCAGCTTCCTGGTTCATAGATGGTCTTCTTCTCAGTGGAACTCACATGATGGAACGGGTGAGGGAGCTTTCTGGGGTCACTTTTATAAAGGCACTATGCTCATTCATGAGGGCTTCACCTCATGAACTAATCACCTCTCAAAGGCTCCACCTCCAAATACCATCACAGTGGGGATTAGATTTCAACATATGGATTTGGGGTGGAGGCACAAATATTCAGTCAACAGCACATGTTTAATAAGAACCATCATCACTGTCCTATCGAAACAGATGATCCCAAACTATGATTAGAGAACAGAACATGATAGAACAAACTGTCCTCCAGCTCACTATGGGGGCCTTATTGACTCACTTCCTGAATTTTAAACATCTCTGTAATTTTGTTTTTTCTCTGAAAGATTTGGCTGGTGATGAAAGCAGTTCATCTTGTCTAAGAGGAGGAACCAAAAAATAATTACAAGAGATTCCAGTTTTCCTTGCTTCAACCCTTGCTTCCTTTACCTTTTTTTCTCTTATTTTACCTACTCCACCTTTTTTGTTATATCTCCCCATTCCCAAAACTTGACAAACAACAAATACAAAACAGAACTATTCTGACAGCTGATGGAATGAGATTGTACCAAGGATTTGAGCAAGATGTATGAAAAAGTGGAACAAATTCCCATCCATTACAACCATATGTTTGTATCAGTTAAAGAAACTACAACCTGGGACATACCACTGTCCTGTACCTCTCTTCTTTCCCTATAAAAAACTGAATTCTGCTTCAGCTCAGAGCATTGCCTGGGCTTAAGGTGATGTTCATCATCTGGATAAACCCTATTTGAATCTCTTTAACTGTATTTTTTTCTCAACAAGTTTTATCACAAATTAGACTCCAATTTTCTAGCAACCAAAGCAAAGAGTTCTACAGGATCACTTGTATGAACTACTACTAGTTAGTTGCTAGACTGTATCCTAACTAGTTAAATAAGTGCACGTACTGCAACAATACTGAAAACCAAGTTCTATAGAAATTTGAGCCCTTTTTTCAGTTTAGTCAACAGTCTAGTATATTTAATAAGGGAGCAAAAATACATTAGGTTAAAAAAAGACAAAATTTCTCTTCAAATAATCTTTTGATTAAGATAAGGGCTGGTATAGTAGTTTGACAGTATCAGAGACCTAAGCTCCTTCCATCTGGTTGTCTCTTCCATCCTTCCAATGTTGAGAGTCTGTTTCTGGAATGGCGGAGTGAAGGCTTTAGTGAACACACTTCCCCACAAAAGAAATGTAAATAACTGGAAAAACTATCGAAATCAACCATTTCAGAACTCTGGAAATGAACCAAAGTCACATAAAAAAACTGAAAAGCATTTAATGAAGAAACACTACTGAAAAGACATAAGAACATCATTGTCTCTGTGGCATCTTAACTTGGGGCTTCTCACACCCCCATTCCCAATCTAGTGGTGTGGTAACCATGAAAAATCAGCCTTGCAACCAACAAAGAGGAATGACCTTTTTTAGAGTTCCATGAAAACTCCTTCCTCAGAGCATAGTCAAGATTTTGACCAGATTCTAAATTCCCTGGAAAAGTTCCATCTCCATGGTGTTGTTTCTATTTGATCTCACTCAGAGCTCAGTTTTGCATTAAAAAAATTCTCATAGATTACTGAAAACAATAGCAATCATCTGGGACTGTTAACATCACAGGTGCCTAAGCCTGTGATTTCGGTTGGGGCAAACAAGAGACTGGCTCAAAATTTAAGTTAGACCTGGAGAACTAGACAACCATAGGGTACTTGGTAAAGTTCTAACATATTTCTGGAATCTAGGAGGCTGCACATGTGCAGAGCTGTGTGCATGCCCAAGAAAGGGCTGAGAAAGCCCCAGGTGCCTCACCTCTGACTGACCTTGAGGGTCTGCACAAGCAGGAAGTAAAAGCTAATGCTGACTTGTAAACTGCCTGGTTTCAAGGTGTGCTTTCACACACAGATCCCTTTGATAAATGAATAGAAGATCTGCTAGCTCAAGACATTTAAGAAAATATTTGTTTTTTTATTTCTATTTTAGAAATACCATATGATCCAGTAATTCCACCACTGGGTATTTACTCAAAGAAAATGAAAACATGAATTCAAAGGGATACATGCATCCCATGATTTTTGCAGCACTATTTACAATAACCAAGATATGGAAGCAAACTAAGTGTCCATCAACAGATGAATGGATAAAGAAGATATGTTATATTTATACAATATTTGCACAGCCATTAAAAAAGGATGAGACCAACATGGGAGGAGCAAGATGGCGGGGGAGTAGGAGACCTAAATTTCATCTGGTCCCAGGAATTCAGCTAGATAGGGATCAAACCATTCTGAACACCTATGAACTCAACAGGAAAAGAATAGCAGCAACTCTCTGAACAGAAAAGCGACCACTTTCTGGAAGGTAGGACATGCGGAGAAGTGAATACGAGGCGATATTCGGGAAGATAGACTGTGGGGGGAGGGAGCCTCCGTCAGCTGATACTGGCAAGTGATAAGAGCAGCGGAGCACAAAATCGGAAATTTTAGAAGTCAGTTCTGCTGAGGGACGTCACTCCCGTGGCTAAGTTGGGGTGTGAAACCCTCCCTGGGGCAGTGTGGTCTCAGGACCCTTGGGGTCACTGAAAGACCAGGGGTGCCTGAGTGCGGCAGAGCTCCCAGGTATCTGAGCCAGCTGCAGAGATGGAGCTGAGGAGTGGGCTCTCAGCTCAGGGTTGCCATAAACTGTGATCCACGGCACAGTCGGACCACTGCTCTTCCAGCAGGGACCCAACAAGCAGCAGATCCGGGGAGACTCCCCTTCCTCCCCCGGGAGGAGTGGTGCGGGAGCGCACTGCAGGGATCTGCTGGGTTTGGAGACTCCACACGGAGTTGTGTGCCAGAGATAGAAACGCTTGGTCACAGGCTGGGTGAACACGGAGTGCGGCCGGAGACCGGGGAGACAGGAGTGATTGACTGCTTTTCTCTGGGGGCTCACTGAGGAGTGAGGCCCTGAGTTCTCCACTCCTCTGGGGCGGAGATTGGGAGGCCACCATTTTCACTCTCGTCCTCCAAAGCTGTGCGGAAAGCTTGCAGGGAACAAAAGCTCCCGAGAGCAAACCCGAGCAGATTACTTAGCCCGGACCAGCAAGGGCGGGGCAATTCTGCCTCCAGCAAAGACATCTGAGAACCACAGCAACAGGCCCCTCCCCCAGAATATCAGCAAGAACAGCCAGCCAAGACCAAGTTTACCGATCA
Source organism: Neomonachus schauinslandi (assembly GCF_002201575.2). Taxonomy (NCBI): domain Eukaryota; kingdom Metazoa; phylum Chordata; class Mammalia; order Carnivora; family Phocidae; genus Neomonachus; species Neomonachus schauinslandi. The sequence continues at coordinate 82,095,728 of NC_058419.1, forward strand.
ATGAGAAGGGCAGAACTCCAGCGCTAGGGGAATACTGCACATAGAATCCATGGCTTTTTTCCCCCTGATTCTTTAATCTTTCAAAGTTAATTTTTTTAACTTTCTTTTTCTTTTATTTTTTGAATTTTTCTTTTTCCCTTTTTCAACCAACATCTTATCAATCCCTTTTTTAAAAAATGTTTTTTATTTTTCATTTTATGTTCTTTTTTGATTTTTCTTTTTTCTTTTCTTATTTATTTTTTTCTTTGATAACAAGTAGGATTTTATTTTATTTTATTTTAATTTTTTTATTTTTTAAATTTTATTATGTTGTTAGTCACCATACAATACATCATTAGTTTTTGATGTGGTGATCCATGATCCATTGTTTTCGTATAACACCCAGTGCTCCATGGAGTATGTGCCCTCCTTAATACCCATCACTGGGCTAACCAATACCCCCTCCCCCCTCCCCTCTAAAACCCTGTTTGTTTCTCAGAGTCCATAGTCTCTCATGGTTCATCTGTCCTTCCGATTCCCTCCCCTTCATTTTTAGAGTCATATTCTATCCCTTCATAGTAGTTAACCTTATTTTTGGCATATATATATAAGTTGTTCTCTCTTTAAAATTTTGGGATACAGTTTCTTTTAACAGACCAAAATATACCCTAAATCTCTAGTGTATGGCTTTGTTCTAGTCTCCTGCCTGATCACATTCTCTCCCCCCCTTTTTTTAAATCCGCTTCTTTCTTTTTTCAACCAACTTCTTATCATCAATTCCTTTTATAAAATCTCTTATAATTTTCATCTTTACAGTCGTATTCCATCCCTTCATTGTATTTACCCTTATTTTTGTACATATATAAGTTTTTCTTTCTTTAAAATTTTGGGAGGCACTTTCTTTTAACAGACCAAAATACGCCCAAAATCTAGTGTGTGGCACTGATCTATACACCAGCCTGATCATATTTGATCATATTCTATTTTTGTTGTTGTTGTTTGTTTGTTTTATCTTTTTCTTTTTCTTTTCTTTCTTTTTTCTTTCTTTCCCTTTCTTTTCCCCCAGTTTCAGGTCTCTTCTGATTTGTTTAGTGTATATTTTTCTGGGGTCACTGTTACCCTGTTAGCATTTTGTTCTCTCATTCATCTATTCTACTCTGGAAAAAATGACAAGACGGAAAAACTCACCTCAAAAAAAAGAACATGAGGCAGTACCAACTGCCAGGGACCTAATCAATATGGACATTAGTAAGATGTCAGAACTAGAGTTCAGAATGATGATTTTAAAGATACTAGCTGGGCTTGAAAAAAGCATGGAAGATATTAGAGAAATCCTTTCTGGAGAAATATAAGAACTAAAATCTAACCAAGTCGAATTGAAAAAGGCTATTAATGAGGTGCAATAAAAAATGGAGGCTCTAACTGCTAGGATAAATTGAGGCAGAAGAGAGAATTAGTGATATCGAAGGCCAAATGATGGAGAAGCTGAGAAAAAGAGAGATAAACAACTACTGGATCACGAGGGCAGAATTCGAGAGATAAGGGATACCATGAGACAAAACAATATTAGAATAATTGGGATCCCAGAAGAAGAAGAAAGAGAGGGGTGGAAGGTATATTGGAGCAAATTATAGCAGAGAACTTCCCTAATTTGGGGAAGGAAACAGGCATCAAAATCCAGGAGGCACAGAGAACCCCCCTAAAAATCAATAAAAATAAGTCAACACCCTGACATCTAATAGTAAAACTCAGAAGTCTCAGAAACAAAGAGGAAATACTGAAAGCAGATTGGGAAAAGAAGTCTGTAATCTACAATGGTAGAAACATTAGATTGGCAACAGACCTATCCACAGAGACTTAGCAGGCCAGAAAGGACTGGCATGATATATTCAGAGCACTAAATGAAAAAAAATATGCAGCCAAGAATACTATATCCAGCTAGGCTGTCATTGAAAATGGAAGGAGAAATAAAAAGCTTCCAGGACAAACAAAAACTAAAGCAATTTGCAAACACGAAACCAGCCCTACAAGAAATATTGAAAGGGGTCCTCTAAGCAAAGAGAGAGCCTAAAAGTAACATAGACCAGAAAGGAACAGAGACAATATACAGTAACAGTTACCTTAAAGGCAATACAATGGCACTAAATTCATATCTTTCAATAGTTACTCTGAATGTAAATGGGCTAAATGCCCCAATCAAAAGACACAGGGTATCAGATTGGATAAAAAAAAGGACCCATCGATATGCTGTCTGCAAGAGACTCATTTTAGACCCAAAGATACACCCAGATTGAAAGTGAGGGGGTGGAAAATAATTTACCATGCTAACGGACACCAAAAGAAAGCTGGGGTGGCAATCCTTAGATCAGACAAATTAGATTTTAAACCAAAGACTATAATAAGAGATGAGGAAGGACACTACATCATACTTAAAGGGTCTATCCAACAAGAAGATCTAACAATTGTAAATATCTATGCCCCTAACATGGGAGCAGCCACTTATATAAGCCAATTAATAACAAAAGCAAAGAAACACATCAACAACAATACAATAATAGTGGGGGACTTTAACACCCCCCTCACTGAAATGGACAGATCATCTAAGCAAAAGATTAACAAGGAAATAAAGACTTTAAATGACACACTGGACCAAATGGACTTCACAGATCTATTCAGAATATTCCACCCCAAAGCAACAGAATACACATTCTTCTCTAGTGCCCATGGAACATTCTCCAGAATAGATCACATCCTAGGTCACAAATCAGTCTCAACCGGTACCAAAAGACTAGGATCATTCCCTGCATATTTTTGGACCACAATGCTTTGAAACTAGAACTCAATCACAAGGGGAAAGTCAGAAAGAACTCAAATACATGGAGGCTAAAGAGCATCCTACTAAAGAATGAATGGGTCAACCAGGAAATTAAAGAAGAATTTTAAAAATTCATGGAAACAAATGAAAATGAAAACACAACTGTTCAAAATCTTTGGGATGCAGCAAAGGCAGTCCTAAGAGGAAAGTATATAGCAATACAAGCCTTTCTCAAGAAACAAGAAAGGTCTCAAGTACACAACCTAACCCTACACTTAAAGGAGCTGGAGCAAGAACAGCAAATAAAAACCTAAATCCAGCAGGAGAAGAGAAATAATAAAGATCAGAGCAGAAATCAATGAAATAGAAACCAAAAGGACAGTAGAACAAATCAATGAAACTAGGAGCTGGTTCTTTGAAAGAAGTAACAAGATCGATAAACCCCTGGCCAGACTTATCAAAAAGAAAAGAGAAAGGACCCAAATAAATAAACTCATGAATGAAAGAGGAGAGATCACAACCAACACCAAAGAAATACAAACAATTATAAGAACATATTATGAGCAACTGTATGCCAGCAAATTAGATAATTTGGAAGAAATGGATTCATTCCTAGAGATGTGTAAACTACCAAAACTGAACCAGGAAGAAATAGAAAACATGAACAGACCTATAACCACTAAGGAAATTGAAGCAGTCATCAAAAATCTCCCAACAAACAAAAGCCCAGGGCCAGATGGCTTCCCAGGGAAATTCTACCAAATATTTAAAGAAGAATTAATACCTATTCTTCTGAAACTGTTCCAAAAAATAGAAATGGAAGGAAAACTTCCAAACTCATTTTATGAGGCCAGCATTACCTTGATCCCCAAACCAGACAAAGACCCCATCAAAAAGGAGAATTACAGACCAATATCCCTGATGAGTATGGATGCAAAAATTCTCACCAAAGTACTAGGCAGTAGGATCCAACAGTACATTAAAAGGATTATTCACCACGACCAAGTTTGATTTATCCCTGGGCTGCAAGGTTGGTTCAACTTCCACAAACCAATCAATGTGATACAATACATTAATAAAAGAAAGAATAAGAACGATATGATCCTCTCAATAGATGCAGAAAGAGCATTTGATAAAGTACAGCATTCTTTCTTGATTAAAGCTCTTCAGAGTGTAGGGATAGAGTGTATACACCTCAATATCATAAAAGCCATCTATGAAAAACTCACAGGGAATATCATTCTTAATCAGCAAAAACTAATAGCTTTTCCCCTAAGGTCAGGAACACGGCAGGGATGTCCACTATCACCACTGCTATTCAACATAGTACTAGAAGTCCTAGCCACAGCAATCAGACAACAAAAAGAAATAAAAGGCATCTGAATCAGCAAAGAAGAAGTCAAACTCTCACTCTTTGCAGATGATATGATACTTGGGAAATATAATATGTAAGATGATATGATACTTTTGGGAAAACCCAAGATTCCACCCCAAAACTGCTAGAACTCATACAGAAATTCAGTAAAGTGGCAATATATAAAATCAACGCACAGATATCAGTTGCATTTCTATACACGAATAACAAGACAGAAGAAAGAGAAATTAAGGAGTCGATTTCATTTACAATTGCATCCCAAACCATAAGATACCTAGGAATAAATCTAACCAAAGAGGCAAAGAATCTGTGCTCAGAAAATTATAGAATACTCATCAAAGAAATTGAGGAAGACACAAAGGAATGAAAAAACGTTCCATGCTCATGGATTGGAAGAAGAAATATTGTGAAGGTGTCAATGCTACCTAGAGCAGTCTACACATTTAATGCAATCCCTATTAAAATACCATCCAATTTTTTCAAAGAAATGGAACAAATAATCCTAAAATTTGTATGGAACCAGAAAAGATCCTGAATATCCAGAGGAATGTTGAAAAAGAAAAACAAAGCTGGCGGCATCACAATTCCAGACTTCAAGCTCTATTACAAAGCTGTAATCATCAAGACAGTATGGTACTGGCACAAAAACAGACACACAGATCAATGGAACAGAATAGAGAGCCCAGAAATGGACCCTCAACTCTATGGTCAACTAATCTTCGACAAAGCAGGAATGAACATCCAATGGAAAAACGACAGTCTCTTCAACAGATGGTGTTGGGAAAATTGGACAGCCACATGCAGAAGAAGGAAACTGGGCCATTTCCTTACACCACACACAAAAATAGACTCAAAATGGATGAAAGACCTAAATGTGAGACAGGAGTCCATCAAAATCCTAAAGGAGAACACAGGCAGCAAACTCTTCGACCTGAGCTGCAGCAACTTCTTCCTAGACACATCGCCAAAGGCAAGGGAAGCAAGGGCAAAAATGAACTATTGGGACTTCATCAAGATAAAAAGCTTTTGCACAGTAAAGGACACAGTCAACAAAACCAAAAGAGAACTGACAGAATGGGAGAAGATATTTGCAAATGACATATCAGATAAAGGGCTAGTATCCAAAATCTATAAAGAACTTATCAAACTCAACACCCAAAGAACAAATAATCCAATCAAGAAATGGGCAGAAGACATGAACATTTTTCCAAAGAAGATATCCAAATGGCCAACAGACACATGACAAAGTGCTCAACATCGCTCAGCATCAGGGAAATCCAAATCAAAACCTCAATGACATACCACCTTACACCAGTCAGAATGGCTAACGTTAACAAGTCAGGAAACAACAGATGTTGGTGGGGATGTGGAGAAAGGGGAACCCTCTTACACTGTTGGTGGGAATGCAAGCTGGTGCAGCCACTCTGGAAAACAGTATGGAGGTTTCTCAAAAAGTTGAAAATAGAGCTACCCTATGACCCAGCAATTGCACTACTGGGTATTTACCCCGAGATACAAATGTAGGGATCCAAAGGGGTATGTGCACCCCAATATTTATAGCAGCAATGTCCACAATAGCTAAATATGGAAAGAGCCAAGATGTCCATCAAGAGATGAATGGATAAAGAAGAAGTGGTATACACACACACACACACACACACACACACACACACACACACACACACACTCTGGAATATTATGCAGCCATCAAAAATGAAATCCTGCTATTTGCAATGATGTGGAGGCAACTAGAGGGTATTATGCTAATCGAAATAAGTCAATCAGAGAAAGACATTTATCATATGATCTCACTGATATGAGGAATTTGAGAAACAAGACAGAGGATCATAGGGGAAGGGAGGGATAAATGAAACAAGACAAAACCAGAGAGGGAGGCATATCATAAGAGACTCTTAATCTCAGGAAACAAACTGAGGGTTGCTAGAGTGGAGGGAGGTGGGAGGGATGGATTGCCTGGGTGATGGACATTGGCGAGGGTATGTGCTATGGTGAGCACTGTGAATTGTGTAAGACTGATAAATCACAGATCTGTAGCTCTGAAACAAATAATGTATTATATGTTAAAAAAAAGAAGATAGTAGGAAGGGAAAAATGAAGGGGGGAATCGGAGGTGGAGATGAACCATGAGAGACTATGGACTCTGAGAAACAAACTGAGGGTTTTAGAGGGGAAGGGAGTGGGGGGATGAGTTAGCCTGGTGATGGGTATTAGGGAGGGCATGTATTGAATGAAACACTGGGTGTTATACGCAATGAATCATGGAATACTACATCAAAAACTAATGATGTAATGTATCATGACTAACATAACATAATGAAATAAAATTAAAAACAAAACAAAACAAAACAAAAAATATATAAAAAAATAAAATAAAATAAGGGAATTTAAAAAACAAAACAAAACAAAAACAAACAAACAAAAAGAATGTTGGGCCACCCAGGAAATCAAAGAAGAACTTAAACAATTCATGGAGACCAATGAGAACGAAAACACATTGGTCCAAAACCTATGGTATACTGCAAAGGTGGTCCTAAGGGGGAAATATATAACCATCCAAGCCTCACTCACAAAAATAGAAAAATCCTGAATTCACCAACTAACTTTACACCTTAAAAAACTGGAGAAAAAACAACAAACGATGCCTAAGCCATGCATTAGAAGAGAAATAAGTAAGATTAGAGCAGAGATCAATGAATTAGAAACCAGAAACACCGTAGATTAGTTCAACGAAAATAGAAGCTGGTTGTTTGAAAGAATTAATAAAATCGATAAACCACTGGCCAGACTTATCCAAAAGAAAAGAGAAAGGTCCCAAATTAATAAAATTATGAGTGAAAGGGGAGAGATCACGACTAACACCAAGGAAATAGAAACAATTATTAGAAATTATTATCAACAACTCTATGCCAATAAATTACGCAACCTGGAAGAAATTGATGCCTTCCTGGAAACCTAAAAACTGTGAAGACTGAAACAGGAAAAAATTGACAACCTGAATAAGCCAATAACCAGTAACAAGATTGAAGTCCACACATGGGGTGATACATGGACCACAGTGCCAATCTGCGCCAGGTCATGGCAGTCATTTGAAGCCAGTATTCATGTCAGAAATCCTCAGAGCTCCCTCACCAGGCAAGAGTCTGAACTAGACGTCTTCATTTCAAGCTCACTGGGAAAAAAATAGAGGCAAAAGGACAAACAACACTGTGAAAGGAAAGGGAGTCTCCCTAAACCACTTGTCCATTCTCTCTCTCTCTCTTTCTCTTTATAAGATTGCACTAAAAATAAACTTATAAAATATTTATGTAAAATAAATTTTAGTCTATTATTATTTCATTTAATATCATGTAAAATGAGGAAACTCTTTTGAAAATTCCTTTTCAAATTTTTAAAATTTTCTTATTTTTTAATTTATTTTGAAAATTCCCAAGCGTGGAAGAGGTTTGTGCATTAAAAATGATCACTAATACTAATAGTCACTAATAATCAGTAGACCAACCTCACAGCGGAAAAAAATCTCTGGGTTCAAATCCTTGTTCCAACACTGGCTGTGTAACCTTGAGCAAGTTATTAAACAAACCTCATAGATTCACCCAGATCAGTGGGGATGGTTGTGGTAGTGAGGGCAGGAGAAGAGGGGGACTTGGGCATTTTTTTCAATTTTTCTGCTAATTCCAACAGCTTATGCATCTTGAGATAAGTTTCTATTAATTGATGTTTTTCTTGATTTTGTGTTCACTCTTTCCTGCTTCTTGGTATGTCTAGAATTTTTTTTTGTTTTGTGCAGAAAATTATGAATAATATAGTGCTTAAAATTTAGACTTTGTCAGGGCACCTGGGTGGCTCAGTTGTTTAAGCGTCTGCCTTCAGCTCAGGTCATGATCTTAGGGTCCTGGGATGGAGACCTGCTTCAGGCTCCCTGCTCAGCAGGGAGTCTGCTTCTCCCTCTGCCCTTACCCTGCTTTCTCTCTCGCTCTCTCTCAAATAAAAAAATAAAATCTTTAAAAAACATTTAGACTTTGTCATATTCCATAAAGTTTGTTCAGTTTTCTTCTGGCAACTAGTTAAATTACTATTGGATCCTTTGGACCTGTCTGGCTTGCTTTCATTCTTTCTGAGGGTGGGTAAGTATCAGTTTCGAATTTAGTTCTAGGACAGAGTACTTTATGCCTAACACCTGGCCTATCTGTCATCTGAACTGAATACCTAAAATGTTGAGCAAGTTTTCCGCATTCCTCCCGCAGCACCAGCTCCATCATAGGCTTCATGGAGTCTTGCCCTCAGCCTCAGACAAGAGCTCCCCTCTCTCCAGATAAAACCTGCAAATTTGAAGTGCTTCAGCAGCTGCAAACCCAAATCTCCTAAACTCATCATAGCATCTGTGCTCATTTAGGTTCCAATTCCATATGCCACCATCTGGAACATGCCCCCAGCAGCATGCTGTGGGAATCAGTGGTTTCATCTCATAATTTCCTTCTCTCAAGGATTGTAATTCTGCACCTTCTGCTGTCCAATGCCCCCAAACAGTCACCTAATGAATTTTGTACAGTTTTATAGTTATTTATACTGTAGGTGCATGTCAGGGGTAAGTTACTAAGTGATAGATGAGCTAGTATCAATAGTTTCCCCAATCTCAGTCATCATTCTATTGAGAAGCAAGAATTGAATGTCCAAATGGACTTGAGACATATTTTTTTTTGCTTTTTGCTGTAGACAGATGGATTTAGAAACAATATAAGATCTAAAAATTTTGTGTCATCCTCTCTCAGGGAAAGGTTATTTAATTTCTGCTGTAAGGAAAGCAATCTTTGAGTTCATAGAGTGTGATTGTGCTAAAGAAGAGGCTATACTTAGGCTTCATTGGCTCATAGTCAACCTTCTAATGTGAGGGAGGGCAGGAGTACCTATCTTTTCTGCTTCCTTTGAGAAAGTGAATGGTTGACTGACCAACTGATTTTATAGTGCAATGTAGAGGAGTACAAGGAAATATGGAAGGAAAAGTCAGTTAATATTGCAAAATGTTGCCCTACTCAAGTTGTGAAGTTCCCTGTGTACCTTGCACAGTCCATAAACTGGAATTAAACACATAACCCTCTGCCTGACCATGGATGGCTTACTAAGTACTGACCATGAAAAATTAAACATCTCAAAGGGCCTATTGGACATTGATATGAATCTGGTTGCACCAAAAGTCACTGACCTTGGCAATGGCAATGGCAATTGCAGAATGGAATGGGCTGGAGTTTGAGGAGGATAATAGAAGTTTCAGCCACAAATATGTGAGCTGATCAGAAATCTGGATTAGATTGTCCACTTGTACTCCACATGAACATTACAGAATTGTTATATTCTCCCTTGGCTTATTTGGGGGTGGTCAGATTGTTCATGTTGACTTCAGGAACTGACTGAAATATGTCAGTCATCTGTACTCTGAAAACAGCAAAACAAAACAAAACAAGGCAGCAGTATTATTTTCAGAGTGCTGTGAAAAAATCCTTTTCTAGCTTTCACTTGCTAAACCTAAATTCTTCTTGTTCCTTTTTAGTGTTTTCCTGTCCCTGTACTGGGATTAAAAACCCAAGCATTAAATTCACAGATGGAAGCAATCAGAGAGGGAGACAAACCATGAGAGACTCTTGACTATAAGAAACAAACTGAGGGTTGCTGGAGGGAAGGAGGGGGTGATGGGGTAACAGAGTGATGGGCATTAAAGAGGGCATGGGATGTAATGAGTACTAGGTGTTATATGCAGCTGAATTACTGAACTCTACATCTGAAACTAATGATTACTAAATGTTGGCTAATTGAATTTAAATTAAAAAATTCACAGATGCAGAAAAATAGGCCACCAAAAACAAAGGCATCTGATATCCTGAGGCAGCACTGGTACCTTTCCTGTCATTGGATTAGGAGATTAAAAAAAAGTAGCTTAGATTATTCTGGAGGCAGTGAGCATTTAGAGGGAAAGGGTTGGGGAGGTGGACTTACTATTTACTCATTACACACACTGTTCTTCAGAGAACAGCCATCTCCTGCTTGACCCCTTAATGCAAACTTTGTACCCCAATACCTTTCATAGAAGCTTGAGGAGCACCAAAGAAAACATGAAAGATTAGAGTCACAGCGTCAAACCCACAGTACCTGGGGAAATTCTCATTAGAATAGGAGGATCAGACCAGAAGATTCTCAACTTGGGAAGTTTTTATAAATTCCTCCATGATTGGAGTGCATCCAATTTTCCCAAGGTGGAATATTCAGAGGCCATAAATATACAGGCATACTTTGGATATATTGTGGGTTTGGTTCCAGACTACCTCAAAAAAGCAATTGCAATGAAGTGAGCCAAATGAATTTATGGGGTTCCCAGTGCATATAAAATTTATGTTTATGCTATACTATAATCTATTAAGCATACAATAGCATTATGTCTAAAAAAACAATGTACATACCTTAATTTAAAAATACTTTATTGCTAACATTATGTAACTTATAAACTTTTGTTGGTGGAGGGTTTTGCCTCAATGTGGATGGCTGCTGACTGATCAGAGTGTCGGTGGTTGCTGAAGGTTGAGTGGTTATGGCAATTTCTTCAAATAAGACAACAATGAAGTTTGTGGGATTGATTGGTTTCTCCTTTCGTGAATGATTTCTTTGTAGTATGCAATGCTGTTTGATAGCATTTTATTTTATTTTATAAGTATTTATTTATCAAGTTTTTCTTTAAATTTCAGTTAACATACAGTGTAATATTAATTTCAGGTGTACAATTTAGTGATTCAACACTTCCATACAACACCCGGTGCTCATCACAAGTGCACTCTTTAATCCCCATCACCTATTTTGTTGTTGTTGTTCAGGATAACAACATTTTATTCTACTAACCCAGAATTCCTGGGATTATGTCAAAACCCATACAGTAATTAGGAAATATCGTTCACAGTATCCCTTGTGGTATTATTTCATCCATAATACCTTTGACAGTCTGAAGAAAGACGTCTGCCCAACCAGTGATAGAACTAGGGAGATTTGTAACTAGCAGCCATGGAGCACTTGGCTCTATAAAGGCCAAGGGGACTTGTGGTTAAGGGTAGCAGGCTGACCATGTTCACGTCCTCCCTTCTCTCTTCTGGCCCCACAAAAACCACAGGGAAGGAGCGAAACTCTTACTGACTCATAGTGACAAAGAGAGAAAGTGATCACCTATTTAACTCATTCCGCAGTCAGCTCCCCTCTGGTAACCATCAGTTTGTTCTCTATAGTTAG
>NC_058419.1:82107680-82152406 GCF_002201575.2 Neomonachus schauinslandi
TTCATCCTTTCTGATGGCTGAGTAATATTCCATTGTATATATGGACCCAGTCTTCTTTAACCATTCGTCTGTTGAAGGGCATCTCAGCTCTTTCCACAATTTGGCTATTGCGGACATTGCTGCTATGAACACTGGGGTGCCTATGGCCCTTCTTTTTACTACATCTGTGTCTTTGGGGTAAATTCCCAGTGGTGCAATTCCTGGGTCATAAGGTAGCTCTATTTTTAAATTTTCAGGAACCTCCACACTGTTTTCCAAAGTGGCTGTACCAACTTGCATTCCCACCAACAGTGTAACAGGGTTCCCCTTTCTCCACAACCTCTCAACATTTATTGTTTCTTGCCTTGTCAATTTTTGCCATTCTAATTGGTGTAAGGTGTATCTCAATGTGGTTTTTATTTGAATTTCCCTGATGGCTAATGATGTTGAACATTTTTTCAAGCTATATTACAAAGCTGTGATCACCAAGAGAGCATGGTACTGGCACAAAAACACACACATAGACCAATGGAACAGAATAGAGAGCTATTATATGGACCTTCAACTCTATGGTCAACTAATCTTCGACAAAGCAGGAAAAAATATCCAATGGAAAAAATACAGTCTCTTCAATAAATGGTGCTGGGAAAATTGGACAGCTATATACAGAAGAATGAAACTGGACCATTCTCTTACACCATACCCAAAGATAAACTCTAAATGGATGAAAGAATTCAATGTGAGACAGGAATCCACCAAAATCCTAGAGGAGGACATAGGCTGTAACCTCTTTGACATCGGCCACAGCAACTTCTTTCAAGATAATCTCCAAAGGCTAGTGAAACAAAAGCAAAAATGAACTTTTGTGTCTTCATCAAGATAAAAGCCTTCTGCACAACAAAGGAACGAGTCAAGAAAACAAAGAGGCAACCCACAGAATGGGAGAAGATATTTGCAAATGACACTACAAACAAAGCACTGATTTCCAAGATCTATAAAGAACTTCTCAAACTCAACACCCAAAAAACAAATAATCAAGTCAAAAAATGGACAGAAGACATGAACAGACACTTCTCCAAAGAAGACATACAAATGGCTAACAAACAAAAGAAGACCTGAACATTTATTTACCTGGGACAGACACTGCCTGAATGCCATGTAAGATTTTAAGAAGATTATGTAGAAAGTTTTGAGAAATTGGTAAGGGCCAAGTGTGGGCTACCAAGAGAGTAGGAAGTCCCTCTAGGAGTTTCTCACCATCTTGTGTGCTTTTCCTCCAGGAACTCCACTTGATGTCCACAAGAAAGATCTGGGAGGATCCTTGGAAAGATGGGTGGTGCTTGCTGGGAGAGAAAAACAGTAGTCCCTGCCAAAATCCCAGCAGACACATCTTCCCTATTTCCTTTATGGTACAAAAGGCTTAATCCGGGGGGGAAAGGGCATCAATGTTCTCAGCATATCTCTGCAACTTTTCTGTAAATTTAAAATGATTCACCCTGAAAGATTATTTGTATATAAAAAAGGCTTTCCTTGAGAAAGATAAAAAGGGTAGTCCCTGACATCTAGAAGCTGGCCTGGCACTCTCAGGCAGGCCATGTTCTTCTTCTAACAAACATAAACATTTTCATTGAATACAAGTCTCAGACAAGGTTATTCTGAGACTATGATAAAATGAAACAAAACACGGCTGCTCCATAATTGTGTCCAAGCACAGGCAAAAGCAAGGTCCCTGTGCCACACATAAAATACCATATACCCACTCTCTTGGACAAAATGAGTGACTGCTGCTTCTTTACCAATTATAAACTTACCCTCCTTATAGACCCTGCTCCCTATAGATAAGGTGTATTGAGATAGATAACCAATGAGAAAATTGCCCATGCCTTCTGAAAGCATTCAAACTACATTGGATCTTCCCTTCTGTTAGATCCTCCCTAAATCATTCAACCGAACCTCAAATCCTGTAGTAGGTTCTCTTTAACAGCCTCTTACTGCCACTCCCCGTGATTCTCCATGGTGTGTATTCCCCCTCATTGCAACTTGTTTAATTAATGTTCTTGGAGGTCTCTGGGCTGGAGGACATTGAAAGCTTAACCTACTGAATTTGCTTGATGCTTTGGATGAAAATCGGTTGACTGTGAGTATGTGGTCTATTTCTGGAGTCGATTATCATCCATTTATCTGTTTGTCTACTCTTAAAGTCTTGATTGCTGTATATTGTCTTGATTACTGTACCTTTATAGCAAGTCCTGAGGTAGGGTAACATAACCGGTCTTTTTCAAGAATGTGTTGATGATTCCAGATATTTTGTTTTCCTACATAACTGTTTAGTCAACTCGTAAATTACTTTAAAAAGTCTGCTGCAGTTTTCATAAGGGTCAAAATGAACCTATAGATCGGTTTGGGGAGAAATGACACAAAAGTTGAGTTTTTTAAAAAAGAGACAAACCGAAACACAGTCTCTTAACTATGGAGAACAGAGAGTTACCAGAGGGGAGGTGGGTGGGGGGATGGGTAAAATAAGTGAAGGGGGTTAAGAGCACACTTACCTTGATGAGCACTGTGCGATATATGGAATGGTTGAATCACCATATTGTGCACCTGAAACTAATAGAACACTGGATGTTAACTACACTGGGATTAAAACGTTGTTTTTTAGTCTTTCTGCATTTATTTAGGTCTTTCAGACTTTCTCTTTGTGACATTTTATAGTTTTGGTGTGGGAATATTGTACAGTTTTGCTAGATTTATTCTTAGATATTTGGAGTTATTTGATATTATATTAACTGCATTATTTTTTGGAGTTAATGATCAATCATGCCTACGTGATAAAGCCTCTATAAAATCCCAAAAGTAGGGTGTTTGGAGAGCTTCCACATTTGTGAACACATCCACATGGGGAGGGTGATGCGCCCCAACTCCACGGGAACAGAAGCTTCTGTGCTCGGGACCCTCCCAGAACTCCTCCTCCTATGCACCTTTTATCTGGCTGTTCATCTCTATCCTTTATCGTGTCCTTTAATAAACTGGTAAACATAAAAAAATAAGCTGCATTATTTTTAATTTTTATTTTTTATTTAAATTCAATTAGGCAACATATAGTACATCATTAGTTACTGATGTTCAATGATTCATTAGTTGCGTATACCACCCAGTGTTCATCCCATCACGTGCCCTCCTTAACTTCATTTCCAATTGGTTAATATTAGTATAAGAGACAGCTGCGCATTTTTATTGACCTTCTATCCTGCAACCTTATTTTTTAAATTTAAATTTTGTTAACATACAGTGTAATACTGGTTTCTGGACTAGAATTCAGTGATTCAACACTTACATACAACACCAGGGCTCATCACAACAACTGCCCTTCTTACTACCCTCCTGCAACCTTATTAAACATGCTTGTTATTTGGAGCAAATTTTTTTTTTTGTAGATTGAACATGCTTTCTATGAACAAAATCATGTATTCTGTAGATAATCACATTTTCACTTCGACCTTGTCAATATTTATAATTTGTATTTCATTTCCTTGACTCATTGCACTGATGAGGACCTCCAGTACAGTATTAAATAAAAGAGGTGTTCCTGATCCTATGGGGTAAACACTTAGCCTTTTATGATTGAGTATAATGTTACACATAGGTTTTTCACTGCTATCCTTTAAGGGTTGAGGAAGTTCCCTTCTCTTCCCAATTTTCTGAGAGTTTTTATCATGTATGTGTATTAAATTATGTCAAAAGCGTCTCTTTTATCTATTGAGAATGCCGTATTATTTTTGTTTTTATTCTGTTGAGATACATTACATTACTCGAATTGTAAATGTTTAAGCACCTTAAACTTTTATCCAGTTCACACGGGCCTCATAAAACAACTTGGGACATTTTCACTTCTAATCAATTTTCTGGAAGAATTTGTGTAGAATTGGCACGATTTCCTCCTTAAATGTTTCAGAGGATACCCTGGTGAAACTGACTGGGATGGAGTGTGCTATTTGGAAAGCTTTGTTTATGAGTTCTATCTGGGACCATTTACATATTCTATTTTTCCATATATCAGTTTGGCAAGTTTGTATTGTTTTAAGGAGTTTTGCCCTTTCCATCTAACTGTTCCAAACTGTTGTTATCCAGTTTTTGTGGTACATTTTACTTTCTTTTAAGTTTCTATAAGGCCTAGAGTGATGTCGCTTTTGCCTTTCTTATGATTTTGAGGCTTTCTCTCTTTTTCTTGATCTGTATGTCTCAGGTTATATAAACCTGATTAATATTTTTAAAGAATGACTTTCTGAATTTGTTGTCTTTCTGAGGTTCTTTATTTTTGTTTTGATGACCTCCACTGTTATTTTAAGCAGTTCATTCTTCTATTTACTTTGGGTTTGATTTTCTGTTCTTTTTTTAGTTTCTTAAGGCAGAAGATGATTGATATAAGATGTGCCCAACAAATTTAACTTTGATTCAGTTCAAAATATTTTATAAATTCCCTCGAGATTTCTTCTCAAGATTTATTTTGGATTGAACAAACCTAGGCCTTTTCCTATTGTTATAATCACACACTGATTCATACAGAGGTTGGCAGATGTGTTATTTACAGTCATAAAGGGAAAAGAAATACGTTCTATCTTATTTGTAAGCCACATTAGTGAGGTGTGATTGACATAAAAATAGCTGTATATATTTAAGGCTATGTAAGTTGATTAAAAACTTCTTAGAAAATGTACAAACGGAAGAAAAGAGAATACAAAGCACCAACCTAGAGCATGTCAACCTGTAAAGATGTTTAGAGGAAGAGGAGCCCATAACTAAGTCAAAGGATAGGATCCACGCAGGAAGGAAGAAAACCAGAAGAGAGAGTGGTTTCATGAAATTCAAAAGATTATCAAAGAAGAGGAAGTAAGCAGCATGTTTAATGGTGCAAAGAAGGTAAACAGAAGCAGAGGAATGATACTTTGATGTCACATCATGCCGGTTGTTAAAGAACATGAAAAAAACAAGTTTAGAGGGCAGAAGGGGATGCAAGACGTGTTGGAGGGAGAGGGGAGAGAGTGGAGACAGCCCATTTAGACAACTTATCATAAAGGCTTTGCTGTAAAGGGCAGCAGATATGTGGAACCATAACGGGTAGGGAAGTGTAATCAAGGAAAGGCATTTGTTTAAATTGGAGTATAGCGGGGCATTGGGAATAACCACTAGAGCAAAAGAATAGGAGGATGCAAGAGAAACCGATTACCTGCAGGGGTTAGGTCTTTTCAAGGGTCAGAATAAAGAGTAGATCAACTGGAGATGCTGGCTTTGTTAAAATTATGACCAGGCTTCAGACTCTTACTTAAAGACATGCTGATACTTACATGCCTGTGTGTATGGCCAAATTGAGAATGAAGATATTAGCAAACCAGTATTGGCCAGAGGATCAAGGAATGAGGTTTGAAGTCCACGAGCTCCAGACTGAGTACTGGAGGTTAATCTAGACCGACTCATTTATACGTTGGGAAGTTCAGGATCGGTTCAGGATTACTGTGTGCCACTGCTAGTTCTGGGGCATGTGTGTGAGTGTCTTTGTGTGTTTGTATGATCAGAGTCGGGGGGGTGGAGATGTGGAAAGATCCCATTGTTAGGAAAAAAATAAATCCCTGCAATGAAGGAGAGAATGGAGGGGACTTTCTCTTCCTCGAGGGGAGAAAAGGGCAGTCCTTAAGACAGAGGAGAAAAGCTAGGAACAGGGATCCACCCAGAGTGGAATGTCCCCAGAAGGCATAACTTTTTGTTGGGGAAGCAGGAGATGGGTGATTTTCTGTGGGCTCTAAGAACATTGATATTTAGCCAGCATTTCCTCGTAGTTTTGTTCCATATTATAATTGTCTCTAGTTCCTCTAGTTACTTTTCACCTGTCATTAAAATCTGTGGCTCCCATAAAGTCTAGAGTGGTATTTGAGGGGATTTCAGGAGAAGGGCATCAAGCAAAACATTGCTTTCCTTGCCTTGCTGTTCCACTTTGGTCCTACTCCAAGGGAATCTCCTGCTGGACATCCAGACAGAGACCAGCATCCCAGCAGATCTGGGATCCCCTGAGAGGGGTTTGAGACATGGAGAAGTGGCTGGCAGGTGGATACTGGCAGTGGATATGAAGCAAACTCCCTTTACAAACATAAACTGGGTGTCTCAAAAAGACCCTGAGATCAGGAGAATGGGCAAGACTTTGGGTTCTGTCCAGTGTGTGTTACTCAATGGGAGTGGAGATGAGATTCCTCAGATTTTTTTGGACTGAGGGATTCCGGTACATGAGAAATGGTGGACAGCCGGGACCCAGGAAAAGAGAGTGAGGCTGGACAAATGGACTTCCAGAGATATCTAAAATACTGGGGGAGAAGGGAGGGGCAGATGGGACCTACCTTCAAGTTTCGTGCTGTCTCTCCTCACAAATTGGTGTCCCGGGAAGTCTCATGTCCTGCCTGGCACCATGCTTGCCCAGACTCTGAAACGGGGAGAAAATGCAGAGGAAGAAGCTGGCTACTCCAGAGAAGGGGAAAGGGAAGAGGCGTTTCGGTACTTTTGCTGTATTCCAAAATCGGGAGGCTGGCAGAGACCTCCCTCCTCTGAGTCTGTCCAAGGCCCTGGCAGAACAGGGGCAGTGGGGCAGGAACTAGAAGTCTTATTAACTGGTCTCATGGTCTGGGTAGGTAGAGGTCTCCCAGGCCAAAGAGGAGAGGAGGAAGTTGTTTGTCCTGAGTGACTCCCCTACTGTGGCTCATGGATCTTTTCTGGAAGCAGTACTTTTGAAATCTGGCTGGAATTGAGGTTCCTGTCAGAAAATGGGGCTACTGGAACCCTCCCTCCCCCCATAGTGTGGTAGAGGCTACAGTGTAGGACGAGGAGAAGTAGGTTGTGGAGCAGGAATCCTGGACTTCATGGGCATGGTTTGGAGGTAAAACAAATTATTGGTAGGAAGGTGGCTAAGGGGCAAGGAAGCCTAGGTCTCCCAACCACGTGGGTGCATTATGGAGAGGTAGAATTTCTGAGTTCATATTGGGCCTCTCTGCAATTTCTGTCCTCCTCCACCAGGCATGGGCTCAGGGCAAGATGGAACTCAATAGACTGTGCTTTTAAATCCCCGACTAGGGGCTTGTGTACCTCAGAGGAAGACGCAATTCTCTGCCTTTCTCTTTGTCTCATTCTTAGTCCCTAGACATGACAGGAAGCAGATAGCGTGGTTACCATGGGAACTGAAGCTGAATAATGCATTGGATTGTGGGAGAAAAGCAGAGGTGGTCCTGACATAAAGGCCCTCAGGGGAAGAGACTTGAGCAAAACACTCATATTGAAAGAATTCACAATTTCCACAGGTAGGTCATACCCTGCAATTATTATTACACAGAAAACACACAGGTGCGTGCGGACACACACACACACACACAGACGCACACCATTCTCTGCATCATGCTGCAGGCCCACAGGATTCTTGTGGGTGAGGCTGTGCTATGTCCACTTTAACATACACCATCACCCTCTTATCTTTCCCTTCTCACTCCTCCCTCTCTCCTACCTGCATTGTCTTTCAGGTTCTCCTCCTGTCATCCTCTATCCCTTGCCTCTTCTCTCCCTCCTTATGTTTTCATCTTGGTCCTCCATTGTTCTGCCCTCTCTTTCCTTCCTCCTTCTCTCTATACTCTTTGCTCTTCCTCGCACCCTCCCTCCCCTGCGCCCACCAAGCTCCTTATGGAGTGACTAAGAATTAATTCATCCAATTATGATCGGCCTAATAATGGCCATGCATACTGAGCTTTCAGCCTGGTAGGTCAGTGCGTCATCAAATGAATCACAGACATCATTGTTACATTTGCAAATTATGATAAGTGATATGGAATTAAATGACAAGGAGCTACGACTGTGAACAACAGGGGAACTAATTTCCACGGTGGGTTCAGTGGAGGGAATGTCACTGGCATTTGGTGTTTTGCCATCCAGCATTCTCTTATTGCCTCCTCAGGTAACTGTCTTCCCCTTAATGTTGGGGGCAACTATCCTGTCCCATCATTTGCAGCATGATGGGACTCTCATGACGGGACCTAGGGATCCTGCCCTCCACTACCCAAGGTGTGAAAATGAAGTCCAACGGGATGCCCACTCATTGGGATCTAACACGTGCACCAAAACAGGGTGAGGAGCTGTTTCATCATGTCGCTGGACGCTTGCTCCTGTTTCCAAGTGCCCCAGAGGCACCTTTGTTCATATCCTTCACCCATTCCCTTTCTCATTCTTTGTCCTTCCATCTAGTCCTCCTTCTGCTCTCCTGGCTAGATCCTTTTTGTTAGACGCCCAACCTCACAAGGACAAAAAGGATGGGTGAGGAGACAATAATTATAAAGTATGAGAAGGTGGAAAGCAGACAGATGAGTGATGCCTGAATTAACGGATTTACGAGCATTCGATCCTAACCCACCAGTGAGGAAACGTCCAGAGCAATGGTCTTTAACCCCCTTCACCAGACCTTCAAGCTGTTTGTGAGATTGGGGGTGGCATGTTCCCCTGCAAGTTAGGGGTCGTGGTGGGGGTTGCAAATTACATGATTGCTCTAAAGTATAGTTAAGACACATTTAGACACCCAGAACCCATCTCAGCAACCTCTAGCTGGGCAAATTGCTTTCCCCAAACCCTTGGGAGTTTGAGCAAACACTTACTCTCTGGAGGGGATAAATGGATAATTAATGGACTTTGGGATCTCAGCCCCAGGTGAGATCCAGGCATCCAAACCCAATATAGGGATTTAAGTAAAAAATCTACATAACAGTTTAATTTCTAGCCACATTCCCAATGTGTACACACCGCTGGCATCTTGCCTTTTCCTATAGATGCAGGAGATCCTTCCCTGAGAAATCTAAGCATCACCAGAGGAGAGATTTAATAACTATAGCAGGCAAAAGACTCTTGAGTTTTCATCTTCGTCAGTTCCAAATGGTTTCTAATTTCAACGTGATTTCTTCCTAGAGCCCTGGGTATTCAGGAAGATATTTCTTCACAAACATGTGAGGGATTTTTCAAATGATTTTGGTTATTAATTTATAGTTTAGTGGCATGGTGGTCAGAGAATATACAAATCACCACAGAACCAATTCTTTATGTACACTCTTGGAACTCTACTTATTAAACATCTTTCTGTAACTTTTCAGTGGAATAGAGCACCAAAAGGGAATTGCATGAAACATAAAAGTACCACTCAGTAAACTATCATATCTCAAATATCTGAGAAACTACAATCCAGGTCAAGAGATCTGGCATTGCCAGCAAACCAAAATCACCCTTATGCCTTTACCTAGTCACTGCTGTGTGCCACCTCAGCAAGTCTAACCAGTATTTTGACTTTTAACACTTTAATTGTGCCTGCTTGTGAGTTTCATTGCACATGATAAATACAACCTTATAGTACATATTCTTATAATCTAGCTTTCTTTTGGCAACATTATAATTTTCACTTATGCCTCTTCTTTTTTTGTTGTTTGTTAGCTGAGTTCATGGATATGCATTACTGAATAATATTTCAATTTGAGTAAATATACCACAATTTTTTTGCACATCCTATTTCTGATGGACATTTCAGTAGTTTCTAGTCCCGGAGGATTAAAAATGTTACTGTGGACAACAGTCATATACATGTCCTCCGATTCACATGTGTATGCATTTAGGGCTATATTGGCTGGATCATCTTTGTTACTTTTTCTTCCCTTATGACACTGTTTGTAGTGACAGTGGATAACCTACTGTTTTTCATGATCTCGGAAGGATGGCTTTCAATATTTCACGATGAAGTGCAATGGTTTTGGTAGGCTTTTATTTTTTTTAATTTCTTTAAAAATATTTATTTATTTATGAGAGAGAGAGAGAGAGCACTCACGAGTGGGGGGAGGGGCAGAGGGAGAGAATTTTCAAGCAGACTCCCCTCTGAGCCTGGAGGCCAAGGCGGGGCTTGATCTCACAGCCCATGAGATCATGACCTGAGCCAAAACCAAGAGTAGGTGCTTAACCGACTGAGCCACCCAGGTGCCCCGGTTTATGTAGGCTTTTCAAAGATATTCTGAGTGCTTTAAGAGAGTTCTCTTTTACTCCTAGTTTGCTTAGAGGTTTTATCATAAACGTGTATTTTTATTTTAAATAGATTTCCAACGCTATTGATATATAATTGACATAGAACATTGTGTAAATTTAAATAACATGATAAATTGATACACACATATACGTGAAATGAATACTACAATAAAATTAGTTAACAACTCCTGCGTGGCACATAATTATAATATTTTGGCGAGAAAATGTAAGATTTTTTTTTAGCAACTCTCAAATATATGTAACAGTATTGTTAACTATAGTCACCGTGCTGAATATTGGAACTCCAGAACTTTTTCATCTTATAACTGAGAGTCTGCATCCTTTGACCAATATCTCCCCACATCCCACACCCCCGAGCCCTTGGCAAGCATCATCTACTGTCTGTTTCTGTGTTTGGCTTTGTTTTAGAGTCCACATATAAGTGAGATCATACAGTATTTGTCCTTGCCTGTCTGACTTATTTCACTTAGCATAATGCCCTCAGGGTCCTTCCACGTTGTCACGAATGGCAGGATTTCCCTCATTTCTATGACTGAATAATATCCCACTATACGATCTTTTTTATCCATTCATCTGTCCATAGACACTTAGGTTGTTTCCAAGTTTTGGCTATTGTGCATAATCCTGAAATGAACATGGGGATGCAGATATCTCTTGGAGATAGTGATTTTGTTTCCTTCAGATATAAACTCAGAAGCAGAACTGCTGGATCGTATGGTAGTTCTATTTTCAACTTTTTGGGGAACCTCCATATCGTTTTCCGTAACTCCTGTACCAGTTTACATTCCCACCAAAAGTGCACAAGGGTTCCCTTTTCCCCACATTTGTTGGATGCTTATTTATTTATTTATTTATTTATTTATTTATTTATTTATTTATTTAGATGTAGCGTTCCATGATTCATTGTTTGCATATAACACCCAGTGGCTCCATTCAATATGTGCCCTCTTTAATACCCATCACCAGGCTAACCCATCCCCCCACCCCCCTCCCGTCTAGAACCTTCAGTTTGTTTATCGGAGTCCACAGTCTCTCACGGTTCATCTCCCCCTCTGATTCCCCCCCTTCATTTTTCCCTCCCTACTATCTTCTTCTTCTTTTTTTTAACATATAATGTATTATTTGTTTCAGAGGTACAGGTCTGTGATTCAACAGTCTTACACAATTCACAGTGCTCACCATAGCACATACCCTCCCCAGTGTCTATCACCCAGCCACCCCATCCCTCCCACCCCCCACCACTCCAGCAACCCTCAGTTTGTTTCCTGAGATTAAGAATTCCTCATATCAGTGAGATCATATGATACATGTCTTTCTCTGACTGACTTATTTCGCTTAACATAATACCCTCTAGTTCCATCCACATTGTTGCAAATGACAAGATTTCATTTTTTGATGGCTGCATAATATTCCATTGTATATATATATACACCACATCTTCTTTATCCATTCATCTGTTGATGAACATCTTGGCTCTTTCCATAATTAGGCTATTGTGGACGTTCCTAGTATAAACATTGGGGTGCATATACCCCTTCGGATCCCTACATTTGTATCTTTGGGGTAAACACCCAGTAGTGCAATTCTGGGTCATACGGTAGCTCTATTTTCAAATTTTGAGGAATTTCCATACTGTTTTCCAGAGTGGCTGCACCAACTTGCCTTCCCACCAACAGTGTAGGAGGGTTCCCCTTTCTCCGCGTCCTCGCCAACATCTGTCATTACCTGACTTGTTAATTTTAGCCATTCTGACTGGTGTGGGGTGGTATCTAACTGAGGTTTTGATTTGGATTTCCCTGATGCCGAGCGATGTTGAACACTTTTTCATGTGTCTGTTGGCCATTTGGATGTCTTCTTTGGAAAAATGTCTGTTCATGTCTTCTGCCCATTTCTTGATTGGGTTATTTGTTCTTTGGGTATTGAGTTTGGTAAGTTCTTTATAGATTTTGGATACTAGCCCTTTATCTGATATGTCATTTGCAAATATCTTCTCCCATTCTGTCGGTTGTCTTCTGGTTTTGTTGACTGTTTCCTTTGCTGTGCAAAAGCTTTTTATCTAGAGGAAGCTTAGTTTTTAAAAATCAAATTCATGAAATACGTTCTTCTGCATCTATAGGGAATATAACAATGTCTTCTTCTTCATAAATTAATTCTGTGAAATACATTTATTTTTCAAGTGCTAAACCACTCCATTTCTAGAACAGTCCTGACTTTCTTGTGATAGATTATCCTTTTGACACATATAACTGGATTTGTTTTCCTAATGTTTTATTCATGACTTTTCCTTCTATGCTTATGTGAAAGATTGGCTTGTACACTTCGTCTCTTAGAATGTTCTTATACTGTTTAGGCTTCATAGAATGAGATGAGAAGTGACTCCTCTTTTTCCTGTTTTCTGGCAAGTAGGTAAAATTGCCATTATTTCTTCCTAAAAGTTGTGTAGAATAAATTGGTGGGGTCATCAGAATATGGACCTTGTTTTGTTGTTGTTGTTTTCTTCAGATTACACATATTTAGTATTTTGAGGATCATTTGTTGTTTCTGTGTCATTTGTCTTTTCTTGAAATTTGTACATCATGTCTAAACCTTCAGATTTATTTACATACAGCTGCTCATGATTTTGACTGATGATCTTTTAATATCTTTATTGTTCATAGCTATGGCTCCTCATTCATTCCAGACACTGGTTGTTAGATAACTTCTCTCTTTTTCCTTCAGGCCCACAAGGATGATGATCAATTGTGTTGTCCTTCTGAAGAACCAACCTTGGCTATTTTGTTTTATCTTAACTTATTAATGCTGTTATCCTTATTTCATTTCTTCTGCTTTCTTTGGGTTTAATCTGCTGTTCTATCAAAGTTGTGAAATAGATACACAGGTTATTAATTTTTATTGCCTTTCTTTTTCGTGGTGTACACATTAAAGCATTATCTCACAAATTTCCATTAATATTCAGTTAAATATATGTATTTTAAATTTCATTAATGTTTTCTTCTTTGAGCTCTGGGTTAAATGTCCTCTAAGGAAGGATATTTCTTAATGTAAAAGCCCATGGGGGATTTTCTAGTTATCACTGGTTACTAGTTAAAAACCTCATGGCATTGTAGTCTTTATTATTTCATTGTCTCAAAATTTGCTGAGACCCGCTTTATGGTCAACATGTGGTCAGTTTTGGGAAATAGCAATAGCACATGAAGAGACTATGTATCCTGCCTTGTTGAGTGCACTGATATAAATGTCTTCATTCAATGAGGCCAGCATTAGCCCGATACCAAGACCAAATAAAGACACCACAACAAAAGAGAATGGATGTCTCCGATGAACACAGATGCAAAAATCCTCCACAAAATACTAGCAAACCGAATCTCACAATACATTAAAAAAATCATTCACCATGATCAAGTGGGATATATTCCCAGGATGCAAAAATGGTCCAATATTTGTAAATCAATCAACAAGATACAATGAGAGAAAGTTTAAAAACCATATGATCCTTTCAACAGATGCAGAAAAAACATTTGACAAAGTACAACATCCATTCATGAGAAAAACCCTCAACAGAGTAGGTCTAGAGGGAACATACCTCAACATAATAAAGGGCTTATATGAAAAACCCACAGTCAACACGGTCATACTCAATGGGAGATACTGAAAGACTTTCCCCTAACGTCGGGAACAAGATGAGGATGTCCACTCTCACCACTTTTATCCAGCACAGTACTGGAAGTCCTAGCCACAGCAATCAGACAACAAAAAGAAATACAAGGCTTCCAAATCCCTAAAGAAGAAGTAAAACTTTCACATTTGTAGATGACATGATACAGCATATGGAAAACCCTAAAGACTCCACCAAGAAACTGCTAGAACTAATAAACAAATTCATTAAAGTCCCAGGATACAAAATCAACGTATGGAAATCTGTTGCCTTTCTATACACTAATAATGAAGCAGCAGAAAGAGAAGTTGAGAAAATTGCACGAAAAAGAATGAAATACCCAGGAATAAGCCTAACCGAAAAGGTGAATGACCTGTACTCTGAGGACTACAAAACGCTGATGAAAGAAATTGAAGAGGACACCAAGAAATGGAAAGCCATTCCATACTCATGGATTGGAAGAACGAATATTGTTAAATGTCTATACTACCCAAAGCAATCTACAGACCTAAGGCCATCCCAATCAAAACACCAACAGCTTTTTTCACAGAACTAGAACAACAACAAAAAAGTCCTAAAACTTATATGGAACCACAAGGGGCCACAGATAGCTAAAGTAATCCTGAAAAAGAAAAACGAAACTGGAGGTATCACGGTTCTAGAATTCAAGTTCTATTACAGCGCGGTAGTAATCAAACAGTATGGCACTGGCACAAAAATAAGAGACATAGATCAGTGGAACACAATAGAGAGTGCAGAAATTAACCCACAGTTATATGGTCAATTAAAGAATGATAAAAATGGTGAGAGTCTACAGTGGGGAAAAGACAGTCTGTTCAACAAATGCTCTTGGGAAAACTGGACAGCTACATGCAAAAGAATGAAACTGGACTGCGCTCTTACACCATACACAAAAATAGACTCAAAATGGATTAAAGACCTAAATGAGAGACCTGAAACCATAAAAATGCTATAAGAGAGCACAGGCAGTAATTTCTGTGACATCAGTCAGAGCAACATTTTTCTAGATATGTCTCCTGAAGCAAGGAAAACAAAAGCCAAAATAAACTATCGGGACTACATCAAAATAAAAGGCTTCTGCACAGCCAAGGAAACAATCAACAAAACTAAAAGGCAACCTACTGAAGGGGAGAAAATACTTGCAAATGATCTATCCAATAAAGGTTTAATAGCCAAGCTCTATAAAGAACTTCTACAAATCAACACCTAAAAACCAAATTTAAAATCCAATTTAAAAATGGGCAGAAGACATGAACAGACATTCCTCCAAAGAAGACATCCAGATGGCCAACAGACACATGAAAAGATGCTCAACATCACTGATCATCAGGGAAATGCCAATCAAAACTACAATGAGCTACCACCTCACACCTGTCAGAATGGCTAAAATCAATAACACAAGAAACCACAGGTGTTGGTGAGGATGTGGAGAAAGGGGAACCTTCTTGCACTGTTGGTGGGAATGCAAACTGGTGCAGCTGCTCTGGAAGACAGTATGGGGATTCCTCAAAAAGTTAAAAGTAGAACTACCCTATGATCCAGCAATCAGATGACTGGATATTTACACAAAACATACAAGAACACTAATTGAAAGGGATCCTTAACCCACAGTTATATGGGTTAGAAAGCTGTTTATTGCCACGTTACGCACAATTGCCAAATTATGGAAGCAGCAAAGGAGCAAAGGAAACAAAAGAGCAAAGGAAAGAGAGAGAGAGAGAGAGAGAGAGAGAGAGAGAGAGAGAGAATGGAACCAAGAAACAGACTCTTAACTATAGAGAACAGACTGATGGTTACCAGGGAGGAGATTGATGAGGGGATGGTAAAAATAGGTGAAGGGGATTAAGAGCAAACTTATCATGATGAGCACTGAGTAATGTATGGAATCGTGGAATCACTATATTGTACTATATTGTACACCTGAAACTAATATAAGGATGTATGTTAACTACACTGGAATTAAAATTTTAAACACACACACACACACACATATATATAGACACATATATATATATATCCAAGTTTCTTCATTGTATTTTTTTTAAGATTTTATTTATTTATTTGAGAGAGAGAGAGAGCATGAGAGGGGGAGGGTCAGAGGGAGAAGCAGACTCCCCGCCGAGCAGGGAGTCCGATGCGGGACTCGAACCCGGGACTCCAGGATCATGACCTGAGCCGAAGGCAGTCGCTCAACCAACTGAGCCACCCAGGTGTCCCTTCTTCATTGTATTTTTAAAATCTTTTTTATCTTTGCGATTTTTATCAGTATGTTCTGTCAGTTACTGAGAAAAGTGCTTGAAAACCTCCCACTATGATTACAGATTCACATACATGTCCTAGCGGCTCTGTTAAGGTTTGCATTATAGTTTGAGACCGTGTTATCGAGTGCAAACAGGCTCATAACTTTTATTTCCTTGGTGAGTTGGACCTGTTATGATTATGAAGTGTCCATCTTTACCTATTGTAATGCTTCTTTGCCTAAAAGGCCAAAGTTTCTGATGTAAATTAAGGTACACCAGCTTGTCTTTATTAATATTTTAAGGTATATGTTTTTCTAATTTGTAATGTTGAAATTTTCTGTATAGTTATAGCTGAAGTACATCTTTGTAAGCAGCATATGGTTGATTTCTGTCTTCTTCTCCTCCTTACCCCTCCCTCATCCTCCTGCTTTTCCTCCTCCTCAGCCTTCTGCCTCCAGACTGTTAACCTTTGTCTTTTCATTGAGTATTTGCCTTTAAAGTGATTATTGGCACATTCAGGTTTATATCTACCATCTTACTATTTTCTATTTCTCCTGCTTGTTTGTGCTCATTTATCTCATAGTTTTTGCCTTCTTAAGGATTAATTTTAAAATGTGTCTGGTCTCCAGCTCTATCACCTTGATAGATATTCACTTTTTCATTGTTCTTTGAGTGGTTATATGGAGACTACTACATGCATTTTTAACTTGTCATAGTCTAATGTAAATTGATCCATTCATGTCATCACAGAAAATGTAACTACCTTAGAACACTTAGTGCACATTTACCCTCTCCTTACTTTAGTATTATTGCTGCCAGTTTAATCACTCGGAGATACACACACACAAACACACGTGGTTTTAACCTCAAAAGACATTATTATTTTGTCTTTATCAGTATCATTTAAATATGCCCACACATTTATCCTGTACGTCACTCTTCCTTACTTCCTTATCTTTACGTTTGACCAGGGGTGGTTCTTTTTCTGCTTAGAGAATACACTAAAGTATTTCCTTTAGAGTGGGTGTGCTGGTGAAACATCCCTTTTCTAATTTAAATTAATAGGTTTTAATGTTTACCTCAGGTTTGTGCTTAGAATAGAATTGTTTGGAAAGTAGAGTGTTCCTGCATACTCCTTCTCCCCACCACCTGCAGTCTGCTCTTCGTTTCCCCTATCATTTACATCTTCTATTACTGTGGTCCATCCGTTACAAGTGATGAACCAATCAATATTGATCCATGATTATTAAAATCCATAGTTTACATCCCAGTTCCCTCTTTGTTGTTGTACTTTTGACAAATGTGTAATGACGGGTCTATCATTACTGTAACATAGAGAATACTTTCACTGTCCTAAGACTCCCTTTTGCTCCATTTATCCTTCCTTCCTTCACGCCCCCCAAATCCTGGCAAACATTGATCTTTTTAGGGTTTCCATAGCCTTGCCTTTTCCAGAATATCATATGTGGTAGTTGGCATCATACAGTAGGCAGCCTTTTCAGATTGTCTTCTTCCATGTTGCAACGTGCTTTTAGGTTCCTGAATGTCTCTTTGCAACTCGGTAGCTCTTTTGTTCTTGTCGCTGAATACGGACGTTATATGGGTGTACCACAGTTTATCCACTTACCTTTTGCAGGTCATCTTCTGTTTCAGCTTTACGGAGCTATGGTTGACAAGTAATAATTGCATATATTTAGGTGATACAACATAACGTTTTGATAAACACAGTGGGATGACTACCATGATCAAACGAATTAACATGGTTACCCTTTTATTGGGTGGTGAGGACACTTGGTATGTAAGCTCTCAGCAAATTTCAAGTATATAATACACTGTTATTTACTGTCGTCACCATGATGGAACGATTGCATCCAAGTTTTAGCAATTATGAATAAAGCTGCTATAAATTTTTTTTTCTTAAGATTTTATTTATTCATAAGAGACAGAGAGAGAGAGAGGCAGAGGGAGAAACAGGCTCCCCGCTGAGCAGGGAGCCCCATGCGGGACTCGATCCCAGGACCCTGGGATCATGACCTGAGCCGAAGGCAGACGCTTAACCATCTGAGCCACCCAGGCGCCCTAAAGCTGCTATAAATTTTTGTGTGCAGGCTTCAGAGTGGACAAATGTTTTCGACTCAACTTCGGTAACTACCAAGAAGCATGATGGCTGGATCATATAATAGGAATATGAAACATTCATTGTTTTGTTTGTCTGAAAGTGTCTTTATTTCCCCTTCATCTTGGAGGGTGTTTTTCCTGATTATAGAGCCCTAAGTTGGCAGTTACATTCTTTCAGCACTTTGAATATATCTTTCTACACACTCTGGACTTCCTTGTTTAGGTTTGAAAGTCAATTGTCACTCTCATTGTCCTGTTCTGAGGCCCATGCTTTTATTGACCCCCCTGGTTCCTTTCATGATGTTCTCTTTTTATTGCCTTTTTTTTGTTTTTTTTTTTTTTGGTTTGACAGTGTAAAGTTTAAAAGATGTTTACTTTAGAATTATCTTGCTTGGGATTCTTAGTCTTCCTTGAGTCTTGAGCAAGCTGTTATTCATCAGCTTTGGAAACACCACACCCTTATCTGTTCAAATACTGCCTAGGCACTTTTCTCTGTCGTCTCATCACTTAACTCCAATTGAAATATGTTACACCTGTGTTAGCCTCTGCATCCACTGATTCTCTTCCTACCCATTCTGTATTTTCCATCATCTTTTCTCTCTCTACTTTTTTTCTGGATATGTTTTTCTGATCCATCATCTAATGCACTAATCTCTCCTCACCACGTGTTACCTGTCGAAGATGTATCCAATACAGTTCTTGCTTTCAATTATTTTTAATACGTAAAACATCTGTGTTCTGTTTATTTTTTTTGCTTTGTTGAGATATACGTTACATTCAATAAACTATACCTATTTAAGTGTACAGTCTGATGATTTTTGACAAACTGAAACATGTGTATAACTACCACCAGTGTCAAGATAGAGAACATTTCCAGTGCCCTGCAAAGTGCCCTCCTGTGCCTTCCAAGTCACTGTCCTTGCTCCACCTCTAGCCGTGGGCAACCACCAAGCTCCCTTGACTCCTTTGAGCTTCAACGTCTCAAGAATTATATGCCAAATGAATCCGACAGCATGCAGTATACGGTTTCCAGTCTTCCATGTAATACTTTTGATATGCCCAAGCATTGTACACATTGGCAGTTTGTTTGTCTTTGATACTTTGTATGGCTATTCCACAGTTTGCTCTCCATTCACCAACCGATGGACGTTTAGGATGTTTTTGGTTTGGAGATATTATGAATAAAGCTGCTACCCACATTCACATACGGGTTTGGTGTGGACATATGCTTTTCTTTTTCTGAATTAAATACCTAGGACTACATGGTACTTGCATGCCTAACTTAGTAAGAAACTGCCAACCTTTTTTGGGTTTTTTGTTTGTTTGTTTGTTTTTGAACAATTTATTAGAATTGAATGGTTTCTGGCTAACATTCAGAGACTACCTAGTTTCTGAGAATTTTAATCTTGGCATTAGTGACTTAGCTTATGTGTAACCTGGTGACAGGATTTCTCAACAGTGGTACTATTGACAGTCTGGACTGACGAATTCTTTGCTGTGGGAGGCTGTCCTGTACATTGTAGCATGTTTAGCCGCATCGTCGGCCATACCACCCTGAACGCGCCCGATCTCATCTGCCAAACTTTTTTGAAAAGCGCCTAGTCTTTACACCGACATGGATGAAAACCATAGTGGCTCCACCTTACCAGGCCTTGTCATCATTGTCAGCCATTTGGACGTAGCCCTTCGGGTAGTTGTAGTACGCTATCTCCTTTCGGTTTTAAGTTTTATTTTCTTGTTGACTAATAATTTTAAACAGCTTCACATGTGTTTAATTATCTTACATGTATCGTCTTTAGGGAAATGTCTGTGCAAGTATTTTGTCCATGTTTAAAACAAGTTATGTGTTCCCTTGATTGACTTGAAAGAGACTTTTATATATACAGATACACAAGAAAGTTCTGTATCATGTAAATGTTCTCCGTCTCTGGGACCGGATTTTCTTTTCTTTCTTTCTTTTTTTTAATTTAAATTCAGTTAGCCGAGGTATAGTAAGTACATCATTGGTTTTTGATGTAATGTTCAATGATTCATCCATTCAGTATAACACCCAGTGCTCATCCCATCACGTGCCCTCCTTAATGCCCATCACCCAGTTACCCCATCCCCCCACCCACCTCTCCTTCAGCAACCCTCAGTTCCTCTCCTAGAGTTAAGAGTCTCTTATGGTTTGCCTCCCTCTCTGTTTTTTCTTGTTTTATCTTTCCTTCCCTTCCCCTGTGTTCATCTTATTTCTTAAATTCCACATGTGAACGTCAGCTTCTGATAGCCTTTTTGCTTCCTTCTTTCTACTTCCTCTCAGTTTGTTTTTTACATCTTTTTGTAGCATCTTCGTTTTGTATTTTATTGATGTTAAACCTTTCTTCTTTCCTAATATAGACACAGATGACTTTCAAATTTCCCTAAGTGCCTCGTCTCTGGGCCTGTGTTATTTTGAAGTCCGTGGGTTAATTTCAAAGTTTTGTGGATTCTCTAGAAATCTTCTTGTTATAGATTTCTCGTTTAATTCCATTGTGCCCAAAGAACACCCACGACATGGATTTCAGTCCTTCTTCTCCGATGGAGTATTACTTTATAACCCGTGATAGGCTCCTGCTTGGTGCATGTTCCATGTGCTTTTAAAGAAAGTGTGTATTCTACTGCTATTGGGTGGAATGTACTATAATTAAGTCGAGTTAGCTGATAGCGTTGTTAAAGTCTTTTTTATAACTACTGACCTTCCCTCTATTTGCTATATCAAAAGCTGAGAGAATTTTTGAAATTTCCAACTATTAAAAGGATTCGCGTTTATGTCTTTTAAGTTCTATCAGTTTTCACTTTATGAAATTTAAAGTTCTATTTTCCAGGGCACCTGATGATCATTACGCTTTCCTGATTAATTGAGGCTTTTATCATTATTAAATATCCCTGTGTATCATTAGTAACACTCCTGGCCCTAAAATTTAACTTAGCCACTTTTAGAACTGTTTTTCTTACAATTCATGTTCCCATGGCATCTCTTTTTCAACCCTTTTGCATTTAACCTAGCTCTGTCTCCATATTAGAGCGAGTTTCACTCTTGCCTTTTGCAGCCATCACTGAAGTGCCGGCAGCCAACATGAAGTTCAATCCCTTTGTGACTTCCGACTGGAGCAAGAACCAGAAAAGGCATTTCAGTGCACCCTCCCACATTCGCAGGAAGATTAGGCCTTCCTGTCTTTCTAAAGGGCTGAGACAGAAGTACAACCTTCGATCCATGCCCACCTGAAAGGATGATGAGGCACAGGTTGTGCCAGGACACGACAAAGGCCAGCAAACTGGCAAAATAGTCCAGGTTTACAGGAAGAAACACGTCATCTACATTGAATGAGTACAGCGTGAGAAGGCGAACGGCACGACTGTCCATTCACCCTAGCAAGGTGGCTACCACTAGACTAAAACTAGACAAAAACCACAAAACGATCGTTGAAGGTAAAGCCAAATCTCGACAAGTAGGAAAGGAAAGCTGCAAACAGGAGGAAGAAACATTGACAAGATACAGGGATAAAGTAATCTTATATAAGACTTTAAAGAAAAACTGTTAAAATGAAAAAAAAAAAAAGAGTTTCTATTCAATGGCATATTGCGGTGTCTTGCAGCTCTCCCACCTAGCAATCTCTGCCTTTTATTAGGAAAGTTTGGAACATATACAATTAGCTTAAGTATAGGTATGATTGGCTTTAACTTCATCCTCTTATTTTGAGTAGCTTTATTTCTCTTTTTCTTTCCTTCTTTCTAGCTTTCTTGCTTCGTTCCTTCCTTCTTTTATTTCCTTCTTTCCTTTATTTGTCTTTTCATTCTTTCTTTAACCCAATTCCCTCACCCCCTTATGCATAACTGAAGTATTTTTCAGTATCCCAATTTTAATCTCTATCTTGGTTTAATACTTATTCCTTTTGTTTTATATGTAAGTGGTTCCTGTAGGGATTATATTACACATAGTTAAAATTAGGCCTTTCACCTTCGATGATAAAATTTTTCTTCACGTACAAAGGAAAAACTTATATAGTATGCTTTAATTTCTACACTCCCATCTGTTTGCTTTTGTTTCCATAGACTTTATTTATATATACATTGTATCCCCCACAACGCATTGTTTTTGGTTTTCTAAACATTCAGTTAACTTTTTTTAAGATTTATTTTTTACCTGACAGAGAGAGAGAGAGAGAGAGAGAGAGAGAGCGCACGTGAGTAGGGGGAGGGGAAGAAGGAGAGGGAGAGGGAGAGAATCTCAAGTGGACTCCCTGCTGAGCAAGGCGCCCAAGGCAGGGCTCAATCTCAGGAGCCTGAGATCATGACCTGAGCCCAAATCCAGAGTCAGACACTTAACCTACTGAGCCACCCAGGTGCCCCAACATTCAGTTAATTTAACTTAATTTTATTTTAAGATTTTATTTATTTATCTGAGAGTGAGTGAGAGTGAGAGAGCACGAGTGGGGTTGAGGGGCAGGAGGAGAGAGAGAAGCAGACTCCCCGCTGAGCAGGGAGACTGACGCGGGGCTTGATCTCAGGACCACGGGATCATGACCTGAGCTGAAGGCAGACGCTTAACCCATTGAGCCAAGCAGGCACCCCAACATTCAGTTAACTTTTAAAGAAAGTTTTTGAAAAGTAAAATAATTAACCCTCCCTATATTTACCATGTCTATAGCTATTCATTCATTTGTGTTCATCTGGGTTGACATTTGGTATGGTTTTCCTTAATCCTAAAAGAATGTATTCAATATTTTCTGTAGCGCAGTACACTACTGTTCAATTCTAATAATTTTTTGGTTGAAAAAAACTTTTTTGCCATTAGTTCCTTAATTGTATTTTTAAATTCAGTGATGTAGACTTCTTCTGGACCTCCAGCTCCAGAGATTTGAACACATGTATAGATTCTTGTAGCCACCATCACAATATGTATTCAGAACACTTCTATAGCCCCCAAGAAGTCCCTGGTGCTATCCCTTTGTAGTCACGCTCTTTCTCCACACCTAACCAGGGCACCACCGACTTGCTCTCTTTTATGATAGTTTTGTCATCTCAAGAAAGTCATATAAATGGAACCGTTTAAAAAGTAACCCTCTGGGGTGCCTGGTTGGCTTAGTCGGTTAAGCGTCTGCCTTCGGCTCAGGTCATGATCCCAGGGTCCTGGGATGGAGTCCTGCACTGGGCTCCCTGCTCAGCCAGGAGTCTGCTTCTCGCTCTCCCTCTGCCCTGCTCGTGCTCTCTCTCTCTCTCTCAGTCTCTCTCTCTCTCAAATAAATAAATGAGATCTTTAAAAAATAAAATAAAATAAAATGTAACCTTCTGAGCCTGGCTTCTATCAGGAAGCGCAATGCTTTTGAGTTTCATCCAAATTGTTGACTGTATCTATACTTCATTCCTTTAGACCACTGAATAGTATTTAATTGTCTGGAAAGAATACACTTTGTTGCAGGATATTTGGGCTGTTTCTAGTTTGGGGTGGTTATGAACAGAGCTGCTACAAACATTCACTTACAGGTTTTCGTATGAACTCAAGTTGAAATTTCTCTAGGAGTAATACTGCAGGGTGAGATTGCTAGGTCATATGGGCAAGTATATGTTTAACTTTATAAAAAGCAATAACATAGTTTTCCAAAGTGGTTGTACCACCTTACATTCCCTTCGGCAACATGTGGTGAACCCAGTTGTTGCCCACCCTCAACACCATTTGATATTGTCACGTGTTTGTGGGATTTTTTTTGTTTTTTTTGCTTGCTTGCTTTTTCTAATTTCAGCAATTTTAATATAGGAATACTGCTATCTCACCATAGTTTTAATTTGCATTGCCTGAGAGCCAGTGAGTGTGCTCATCTGTTCATGTGCTCAATTGCCACCTATATATCCTTTTTATTGATGTATCTCTTCAAATATTTTTTCCATTATTTTCTTACTGTTGAGTTTTGGCAGTTCCTCATCTACTCTGGATACAAGCCCTCTGTTGTTTAGGTAATTGTAAATACATTCTCCCATCCTGAGATTTTTCTCCTCAAACCCTTAACAGCATTTTTCACAGAAAGAAAACGAGGCTGGGTGGGGGGATGGAGGTGGCGCGGTGGTGGCAGGGTGGAGTTGTTCTACCTAGAACATCTTTCTCAAACCCAGGTCAAAGATTTTGTCGTTTCCTTCTAAAAGTTTGACAGTTTCATATTCTTGATTTCCATCTAAGATTTCTTTTTAGTGAGTTCTAGTATAAGATGTGAGATCCTTTTTCTTTTAGATGGAGATCCAGTTTTTTTCCACACATTTGTTGAAAAGTTCTAAATGCAGGTAATGTGATTCCTCCACATTTTTTTTTCATACTTTTTTGGCTATTCTTTTTGTTTGTGTGTTTGTTTTTAGGTTCCACATAAGCTTTAGGATCGGCTTGTCTATGTCTACAACAAATCCTGCTGCCGGGATTTTCATTGGAATTACAGTAAGTCCAGAGATCAACTTCAGAAGAATTGACATCTTTGCTATGTTAAATATTCTAATCTATGACCATGGTATGTTCCTCCATTTATTTAGGTCTTCTTTTGTTTGGTTTTCCAGCGTTTTGCTGTTTTTAGTATATAAATACCCGGCATCACTTGTTAGATTCACATCCAAGAACTGACTTTCTTTTTTGAGTGGTAAATTTCTTTTTCCAACACTTCTTTGCTAGTGTATAGAAATGTGGTTGATTTTTTTGTGTTTTAGTCTTGTATCCTGCACTCTAGATGAATTGCTTTATTAGTTCTAGGACGTTTTTGTATAGCTGTACGATTTCAACAGAGACAATCAGGTTGCGAATAGGGGCCATTTTGATTTATTTGATTTTTTTATTTTTTTAAAGATCTTATTTACTGACTTGAGATAGAGAGCGAGAGCTAAGGAGAGGAGGAGCGGGGCGGGGTGGGGGGTGGGCGGAGAGGGGCAGAGGGAGAGGGAAAAAGAGACTCCCTGCTGAGCACAGAGCCCTGACCTGGGGTCTATCCCAGGACCCTGAGATCATGGGCTGAGCCGAAGGCACGTGCTTAGCCAACTGAGCCTCCCAGGTGCCCGCCGTTTTGATGTAATCTCCTGATGCGTGCCACCCCGTGGATGAATATCCAAAGCATTGAAGCAGAGAAATAGAAGGCAGGCCGACACGGAAGATTACATACTGCATGTTTATGTGTGTAACGGACTGTAGGGGAGAGAATTCTAATCCATGGTGATATAGAGGGAAGGTCAGTGGTGGCCTAAGGCTGGATGTGGATGGTAGGAAGTCACTGGGAAGGGGTGCAAGGGAACACCACTAGATGGTGAACCTGTTCTTTGTCTTGATTAGGGTGGGAGTGACATGGATGGTAGCATTTGTCAAAGTCCATGGAACTGTCCACCCAAATGGGCATTATTTTGCTTGTAAATTAAACCTCAGTAAAGCGGATAAAGAGAACCCTGCTGTTAGGTTGGTTTGGAGGAGCTCAGGTGGCTAAACGGCCAAACAGACACCTGTGATAATGGAAGCGTTCAGGGCCTTTCACCCCTGTTCAGAGGTTGTACTTGTGGGCACCAAGCAGAAGGCTCTAGCCAGGCTCTCCTCCCCACCCACCCCCGCCACCGCACAGATGAACAAGGCGCGCTTCAGAACCAGAATTTGAAACTACACTGGTTGGACTCCATCTCCTGGGAAACGTCCTTCTGCATTGATTTTTGCTCTTACCTTTGCCCCCACTGCACTCCAACCTTGTGCCTTGTGCCCCTTTTTCAGGTGGAGGGGGAAAAAAGCAAGAGGAGGAGATTTGAGAGGGTGGCCTGATCGTAGGGGTCCTCCACGGTGTCCCTGTTCCAGTGGCTAGGACCCCAAAGTTTCCTAGACAGCTTCAGAGACAGGCTAAAGCCTAGTTAGCAACTGCAGCTCTTCCGCAAGGCACATGTTTATCCAGCTCTCAGGCATCTCAGATTCCTGGCTAAAGGCAATGGGCTGGTGGTAGTAGAGCTCCACCTTTCCGTTTCCTCCCTCTCTGCTTTCAGAAGGCTCACTTTCACCTAGAACCTGTCTCTGACATCCCCTCCCTCGAGGCAGCGTGAGGAAGCAACATGCTGTAATTCTCTAATGTTTCCCCAAGGCCATGTACAAATTCAGACTTCCACGGACACTGTAGGGGAGTTGCTTTGTTCCGTATCCTCCTCAACTCTAGCCCCACTGTCTTTGTAATTTTCTTCTTTCCTGTGGTCATTGGGTATGCACGCTGCTTTTCCTTTCTGCAGTTCTGCAACCCGTAGACATGTCAACTACCACAAAATAAAATTGCATGTATTGGCTGAACCATAGACCAAGGCAGGAAGCCTGGCAAGGGACTGTTGTGTCACCTTCAGGTGTGACAGCCCGTTTCTGACGTGGATGCTGAAGTGCTGGCATCTTGGGAAACTGTGAGGCTGTGAGGGAAGCGTTCAAAGTCATATTTGAAGCGTACGATGTCCTGCAGGTTTGTATCATTTCTATGATGTTGGTTTCCAAATAAAGGGCACTTGTAATATGGAGTCATCCCAAGTTGAAACCCGGGGAACTTGAGAACTTGACATTGGTCAAGTCACTTCCTCTGCCTGGTCCTCAGTCTCCTCACTGGAAAAGGGGATGGGGCTTGGGGTGCTACTAGATTTCCGATAACTTCCAATCTCTACTGCTCGGTACTGTCTTTGGGACCGTGAGGCAAGCAGGGTAAGTAACCCTAACTGCACAGATGAGGGGATGGAGGCTCTGAGAGGTGAAGTGACCTGCCCGAGGTCACGGGGCTCAGAGGGTCAGGGAGGGGTGTCAACCTCAGGTGCTTTCCAGAGGACCCCCACCTCAGACACGCATAGAGTGGGGGAGGGGCACATGCACCTGTCATTCTCCCACTGCTTTACCCACTTCCTACCTTCTTTCATGCGCAGGCCACGCCAGCTGCGCCCAGCCGCCCTGGGAGCTGGGCCAGGCAGTGCTGGGTACATGCTCTTACCCCTGTTACTCAGCGAGGAAACTTGAGGCCCAGAGAGATGCTGTGACTGGGAAAGCAGACCCACAGGACCTCAGAGCTGGGGCACCTTCAGAGTATATCTATCTAGCCCAATCCTGTGCTGTGACAGGTGGGAACTCTGAGGGCCAGAGGGAGAAAAGGCTGGGCCAAGGTCACTTGCCCAGGTGGTGGCAGAGCTAGGACAGAGACCTCAGGCAAGTCACTTCCCTTCTCCGGGTCCATTTTGCCACGTGTGCCATGGGGAACAGTAGCCCCCGCAGAGTATCAGCGAGGATGGAATGAGGTCTTGCACCCAGAGAACCGGGCCCCAGGGCCTGACAAAGAGGAGGAGGAGGAGGAGCGGGATGGATGCCCAGGATACCGCCAAACCTGATGTCTTAGGAGGCTGGGAGGGTGGTGGGAGTCTTGAAAGCCCAGGATGAGCCTTGGGGGCAGGGAAGCCATGAGGGGTTTGGATCTGGCCCGGTGAAGGGAGATGGGAAGTGGTAAGGGCAGCCTGGCTGGGGGAGGGTGGCTATTGTTGGAGAGTGGTGAGAGATGGGGGTGTCGCTCTCACGACACTGTGAGCCCCTCCGAGGCAGTGGGAGCCGGCTGCGGTGGGCAGAGCATGCATTTAGCCTTGAAGGGTCTTGGGTTGGGGTCCCAGGAAGGACACCTGCCTTGGTGTCACGTTTGCCCTGTGAGGGAGCAGGCGGGCAGCCTCCCAGGTGACCTGCCTGCCAGTCAGTCTGTCAGCATTCCCCTGGGCGCTCCTTCCTCCCTGTCCCAGAGGCCACCCCACTGCTTTCTTCCTCCCCGCCCACCCTGCTCTCAACTACCCGTTGAGTAGTGCAGAGTGCGGCTCCAACTCTGGGGAAGCCCGCCACCCCCACCCCCCCATCCCCCCACCCCCCACCTGGATAGGCCAGCCAGGGGAAAGGAGGATGGAAGAGGGGAGTGTTGCAAGCCCACAGGCCTGGGGAGGTGGCACCCTCACCAGCACCCTGTCTGTCTCTGAGAGCTGCTTTCTCCTCCTTTCCAGATGAGAGGCCGTATCTCAGGTGTCCTCTGCACCCAGTGCTCAAACTCCTGCCCGTGGCCTTGGGTGAGTGGCTGCACCCTCATCCATGGAAAGGCCTGTGCCTGCTGTGGGCACCAGCAGGGTCCTGGGAGGTTCCCAGGGTGAGAGGACCAGAAAAGTCTCGAATCATTCGTCACCGCAGGACTGGGCTCCCAGGCATCCTT
Source organism: Neomonachus schauinslandi (assembly GCF_002201575.2). Taxonomy (NCBI): domain Eukaryota; kingdom Metazoa; phylum Chordata; class Mammalia; order Carnivora; family Phocidae; genus Neomonachus; species Neomonachus schauinslandi. The sequence goes on from NC_058419.1 coordinate 82,136,000, forward strand.
CATCCCTCTCACATCCCAGACCATGCGTCAGTAAAGCCAAAGTGAAGGGGACTCAAATTCTGTCGGAATCACGGTGTCCTCGTGGCCAAGCAGGGACCCAGCCGCCGGGCAGGCAGAAACCACAGCAGTGGCCGGCAAGGCAGAAACCCACCTGAAGCCCGACTTTAGGGGGAGGAAACCTTACACAGTTAGCTTCCTGGGGGTGTGACCTATGCAGTCCCACAGGACCCTGTGCGCGGAGGGGCTGCACACCTAGTTCAAGCCCAAGCCGTGGCTCTCTCGGAATTCTTCATCATTTTTGAGCAAGGGGGCCCACGTTTTTCATTCTTCACTGGGCCTGTGAAATCATGGGCCTGGATCTGGGTCAGGAGCCCAGTCTGGGGGAGAGAAGGGAACCTCTTCTCGGGGAAAAGAGGCAGTGGGGTGCAGGGGCCCTTACCCGATTCACTCCTACTTCTTAACCTGGAGCCTCGTCCTCCCAAGTGTGGACATCACTGAGGGAGCCGACAGAGCTCCGGACACTGTCCCAGCCTGCCACTGAGCCCTTCCCAGGCATCTCTGCTCTCACTGCCATCCGCTGGAGGAATTGCAGTCCCAGCCCCACTCCTGCAGGGACCACCCGGCCCTTGAAGACACCAGGACATAGGCCCGGGCCTTGGCTTCACGGGGAGGGCCCTGTTCCCAGTGAAGAAGAGCTCCGGAGCCCACCAACAGGCCTCGGGTCAGGGTCTCAGGCTATCGAGGTCTGTTTTCATTGAACCTACTCTGTGGGCAATAATGGCTCCTCCTTCAACCTGCTGGAGGGGTGAGAATGTCGCCGAGGCCTATCTCATTGTCCTTGAGGCTCCATCTGAGGGAGGGATGAGGTGCTGAAGTTGTGTGGAGGAGGAGGGAAGGGCTCCAAGATGGCGCCTCCAAAGATGGGGTGGAGGAGGTGGGTCTTGGTGGATGTCTGTGGACCCTGTTCCTTGGTGGGAGGGACAGTGGCACCAACCCACAGCCTTCCACGCCATCCCTTTTCCTGCCACCGCCCCCACCACTGGCGTCTTAACTGCGGTTGTACCGTGGAGGAAATCATGTCACTATGTGGACAGGAGCCTCTCGAAACTCATGGCCTGGACACTCAGCTGACACCTCTCCACATCTTCTCGGCACCCTCCCCACACCTGCTGCCTTCCAGGCAGAGACAGGCAGTGTCTATGTCGGAGCCCCCAGCCACGTGCCGCTCAGAGCACCACGTGCACAGGTACGTGCGCAAATAAAGGAGGAAACGTCCCAAGTAATTTTGCAACTTTACTGTAACACTGATACCAAAAACATGAAAACACGACAAAAGCGCACAACAAAAGCACACAACAAAAGCAGGAAGGGCAAAGAGAGCTTCATCTTGCATGCCATCTTGGATGGGCAGGTAGAAGCTGCCTGGAGTGCTGTGTGAAGGAGGGATCCGAGGAGGCACTCCGGCTTGGTGAGGGACGGCCGCGGTTCATCAGCGTTGTCTGTAACACAAGACACAAAAGCAGAACTATCAGTAGACATGAGACGGGGGGGTGAGGGGGGGGAGACACGAAGAAACAAACAAGTGTCTCTCACAACTCCTTGTTCCCCCACTGCACCACCCAGGCCTGCCCCCGACTTGACTTCTCACAGCCCCTTCCCGCCCCCTCCCTCGGAGTTTCAGGTATCCACTGCAAATCTCACTGGATCCAGGAGAAGAAGTTGGCACTCGTTCTGGCGGCATTTCTGGTCCGGATGGTGGAGCTGGTGCTGGGCCCATCTAGAATGCTGGTGCTGGCCCCACCGTTGGTGCCACTGCTGACGCCAGCTCTCCACGTGGCCCTCCGGTTGGCACGGTTGCTATTCAGAATGTACTGATGGTATCTGGCCCAGAAAGCGAAGGGGATCCTGGCCCAGGCGTCGCCAAAATCTCCATCCTCATCCCAGGTCAGGAGCTCCACCTGTATGTCATCCCAGCTCCAGCGTCCAATCAGAGCTTCATCCCCGATGTTCATCTGGGCTCTCATCTGGGCCCTGGCATGTTCCTCAGCCATATCCACATCCATCGTCTTGAAAGCATCATCCACAGCCTCCAAGAAATGAGCCTTCCACTCCCGGGGGTCTCGGTTCTGATTCTGCAGTGGGGTAACAGACACCATGCGGCACAGCTACCCCACGTTCACGGAGCACCTGCTTCCTGCCGTACACCCTCCCGTGGGCTGGGCGTGGTCACGAGGCAAGTCGAGGCCACTGGAATCCGACTCTCCTATGACTCCGTACCAGCCCTGGGGCCTCACCCCATCCCTCACACTTACTGCACCTGTGAACTTGGGTAAGTGACCTACTTAGGAACCTGTCCGGATCCTCACTGGACCAACAGCCTGAGGGGGAGGCCGTAGCCAAGAAACAGAGAGGGTATGGCAAGCACCAAACTCCCACCCCACCGCCCGGCCCCAAACAGAGGCTCCCCTGTTACCTGGGCGATGAATCTCAGCACCCTCATCTTGCTGGTCTCGTGGCGGGCTCGCAGGCCCCAGAGGAATTCATACTCGGGTGGGCTGCTATTGGGGATCTTCTTGTATTCCAGGTACCTCAGTGCAAGAGGAAGAGAAACGTTTGCTTCCAGCCAGGCAGACCTGTCGTCGCACCAGGGGCTCCCGGGTAGGCCCTTCCCAGCCCGGATACTGCAGCCCAGCTCCTGCGGGAGGACTGTCCCGGCCCTCCGGCCCTCCGGCCCATGCCTCACTCCCACGCTCACTCCCAGGGTTTCTGCCTCCAGGACTGAGGCCTACAAAGCCTCAGGCCGCTGGTCCTGCCCAGAAGAAGCCACGTGGAGGTGCGGGGTGGGACACGTGTCAGGTATCTGTTCGTAGGAAGGCCACAAGTTTCACGCCCCTTGTCACAATGAACCCAGATCCCCCTTGGATTGTGTTGTAAACCCAGGAGCCATTGCTTCAGGCCCCCTGCTATGAGCACACTCCATCACAGGCTCCCGTCCACCGCCTGGCAGAACCCTGGGACAGTCCGCCATAGAAGAGGATCGGAAAGGGGAGAAAAGCGGCACACTCCGTGCGTACTCCCCACTTTGCGTGTGCGCGCATGCGCGTGTCTGGGCCAGTCTGTTGTGCCTGTGTGAGCGCACGCGTGTGTTCTCCGAGGACCGAGGACAGGCTGGGCCTGACTGGAAAGTTAGGAGGGCTGGGCTCCGGGACCAAATGGGCCCCTTACCAGCCGGGGCCGTACTCAAGACTTCTACTCTCTGAGCCCCAGGTTCCCGGGATGTAAAGCGGGAGACATTCTCCAGCCGCCTACAGGGCAGGTACCAAATGGCACGGTGGTTCCAATACACCCTGCGCCGTGTCCTCTGCCGACTTCAACTCCCCTTCCCCAAGGCTGCGCTGGAATTCCACTCCCCGCCAACACTCATGTACCCCGCCCAACCCCCACACCAGAGACACCTATCCCTCTGGCTCTAAGATCTGGCATGGGGAATGGCTTGCTCAGCCACATCAGCCCACGAGGAGTGCACGAGTGTGAGACGAAGTTAACTTGGCCACTACTTACTTCTGCTTCACGAAGTCCTCCGTAATGAGCTTCCTCAGATCTCCAAGGAATGGGTGCCTCACCCTGAGGGCCAGGAAAGGAATCCATGACTATACACAGGGGCGGTGCCCGGAGGTGGGCAGGAGCACTCCCTAGCAGGATGGACAGCTTCCCAGACTGTGTGTGTGTGTGTGGGGGGGCATCCCCATGGAGGCCTGGGGTGGCAGCAGGGGCCACAGGGCCACATGTCAGGGATGCCCTAGGCAAGGGTGTGATCGGAACCCCTAATTCTGATGGGTTCTCTTGGGTCCCATCTGGGGACAGAGAGGGGACATGGAGCAGAGAGGGGCTGAGAGTTCAGGACCATTTCCCCATGCACCCCGGTGGGACCCTCTGCGCTCTACCCAGGCCAGGAGGTCCACTCCCCTGCACTAGGCCCCCAGGCTAATCCCACCCCGGGGCCATCGGTGCCCAAGGACAACACCGAGGGGCGGGAGCCGAGAGCCCAATCCTACCCAGGGCGCAGTCCCATCTTGCGTAGTGCCTCCCAGAGGACAGCTGTGAGGGGAGAAGAGCCACAAGAATTTAGCACACGAAGCTGGGACTGTGGGCAACCCCCCAGCTGCGGGTCCAGCCACTCACCCTCGCTGGCACAGTTGCCATTCATGAAAATGACTCCCAGAATCACCAAGAGGAGGCTCAGCCTGGGAGTGTCCTTGGTCCTGAAGGTGTAGGAAGAGGGATCCTGTCCAGCAGCCATTTGCCCGAGGGACTAGGGCTGGCTCACCCAACTAGCTCTTCCCGGATGGCTGGGCTACCAGGCGGTTCTTCCCACTCTACATCTGGCTTGCTCTCTCATGCAGACCATTCATTCCTCTGTCTGAGACTGAATCGCTTCACGCCTCAAATGTGGATGCGAACACTCCCTCCCAGAGTTCCGGCCAGGATGGGGTCAGACGGGGAGCCACCACTTGGCAACAGTGTGTCCGGAGGCACATCCAGACCTTCCCTGCCCTTTGAGCGTCGGGAGTTACACTGGATGGGAAGCTTCCTTCCCCCAGGATCACTCTGCCAAGCCCAGGCCAGGCGCGTAGCAGGAGGAGGCAGGCAACAAGGAGCCTGCTTTCCTAGGAAGATGGGGCGGGGAGGTGGCAGCGGGGCGAGGGGGGTGGACGTGGGGGTCCTGAGAGCAGCAAGGCTTCACCCCAGGCCACTTCCCCTTTCATCCCCTAATCACTGGGCACCACTACCTGTGGGTGGGAGCCGTTGCCAGGCACCAAAGCCCTGTTTTCCCGTTTCTCTGAGGGGACGGGGAGGGGGAGGCACCAGTGAGGAAGGCCACAACCCTCCTGCCCTTTCTTACTTTCCCAGGAGGCGAGCTGAGGAATCCCGTGTGCACACGAGAATGTACAGGTGTTCTTCCTTGTCAATTTCCTTCAAATGGATCCCAAACTTCTACGTGGGGGAGGAAACAACATGAGAGCAGAAACCCACACTGCCTGCCCTGCAGGCAGTCCCTCAGTTCCCCGTTAGAAGTTTCCCTCAGCAGGGACGCCGAAGTTATGGGGAAGGCTCGAGAAGAGAGGCTGCAGAGGAACTGCCCTGTGGGAGCTCTGGCACTGGCCAAAGCAGTAGGACCCACTTCAGGAGACCAGGGACACTGAAGGAATCTGAGGGAGAGGAACCCTCCGGGGAAGCAAGTACGCAGTGGACGCTCCCAGGAGGAGAAGCTAGGGAAGCCTTCCCAGAGCAGGTAGTACCGAAAGGGGGCCTCAAGGGGCTGCAGGGCTCAAGGCTTCCCTGCAGCTCTTGTACCACAGTGAGCTGCCTGGGCACTTGCCCACCTTCTCCAGAGTATATGTTGCTCGTTCAATGATCTCAGGGAAATGTTCGTCGTATTCCCGGATGACGTCCTTCATCATGTCTGCAAGAGGCGAGAGAGGTGGAGAGAGCACCTGGGCTGAGCATGGGCCAAAGAGCTGCAGCAGCCCCTCGGTCAGCCCTGCTGAGGGGAGCACCGTCGGGACCCCCCCCCCCCCCCCCCACCCATACTGTGCCAATGGAGCGATCAGCTGGGCGTGCTCGGTGGAGACATCTGATGCCAGACGGGACAGTGGAAGGGCAGAGCTCGGGGAGGGGGCCCAGTTTGCCCACCTGAGCGCTTGATGGGGATCTTCTTGTAGTCCTTAATCATCAGATATTTCACCAACTTATTCGCCTGGAGAAGGAGGAGCACACAGGTAGATCAAGGCATGGGTGACCTCCAAGAACTGGCCCACAGGAGAGGAGAGGAGGGAGATGGGGGGGAAAGCAGGTTTCTTACCCTCTCTTGCAGAAGGGTCACGTTGCGGGGTGGCAAGCACAGTACGTGTCTTGAGGGTACCTGGGACCTCAGGGCCATTGGGGGCCGGGGAGCCACCTGAGCCCGCACCATCAATGGGGGCTGCGATGCTCTCCAGGTCGGTGGGACCGCAGAAGGCTCTCTCTCCTCCTCGCTGCTCTCATATTCGTCATCCAGGTGCTTGGACTATAGCGTGAGAGAGAGGAGAGGCCCAGGGCTACCAGGCTGGCCGAGCAAAAGTGCCCTGCACACACCTTAACCAGAGCAGGTACTTGGAAGTCAAGTAGTACAAACAGCAGATGACGTGTGCTGAGTGCTTACTACGTGCCCGGCACTGAGCCAACCTCTTCTCCCTCCAGGCTTGAGGACAGAGGCTTCGTGCAGTCAGAGCACGCTACCGCACTGTGTTGGACAAACACGCACAAGCTGAGACAAGGGGGAGAGGGGAAGGGAGGGGAGGGGGCAGAGAAGAGGACTGAGCAGAGAACGGAGGGGAGCAAGGGGGGCTGGAGATAGCAGGGAGGTCTCACCTTCTTGGTCCTCTTGCCTCCCATCCTGACCCAGGGCTCAGCACTGTGCTGAGCGGTGGCAGCTGCACCCTCGGGCTCAGGGATGCTCGGGGCCATCTTGGCCTTGGTGGCAGGGGCTGCCACAACATTCTGAGGCTCCACCCACCGAGTCTTGGCCAGAGCCTTTCCGGACTTGGTGGTCTTGGGCCGGGTGGCTGCCCCCTCCCTGGCAGGTGCTGCCGGGGGCACCCCCGAAGAGGCGGCACTGGGGCCCTCTGGGGCAGCCTCCTGGGCTGGGGCGGGTCTCTTGGGGCGTGGGAAGGCCATGCCACTGACACCTGCCGGCTGGGTGAAATCAAAGACATCGTTCTGACCCAGGAAGGCTGTCTTGGGCTGGGTGGCATCCATCTCACTAGCACAGGGAGCCTGAGCGAAAGCACAGGCGGTACTAGGGCCCTCGGTAGCGGCCTCCTGCGCCTGGGAGGCCGTCTGGGGCTGTGTGGACGTGGCCGGAGCCCCCGGGGCGGCCACCTCACTGTTGACTAGCATCTGGGAGACGTGCGGAGCAGCACGGGTTGTCTCAGGGGCGGCTGCCTGAGCCTGGGCCGCACAGGTCACGGGCTGGGTATCTTGTCCTGCAGCCGGGTCTGTGGCCACCGGGCGCTGAGCAACCACCTGATTATAGGTGGCACGGGCGGCGGCGGCGGCGGCCCTAGCAGCACGGTTGGAGGCGGCCGCGCGGGCTACGTTGGCGGCACGGGCGGCAGCCTCGTTGGCAAGTGTTTCTGGATCCAGCTGAAATGCCTCCATCAGAGTCCTAGCCAGCATAGGGTTTTCCAGTTCCCAAGGCTCATTCTGTAAGGCCAGAGAGAAGGGTAGGGGAAGGCAGACAGCTCTCCGTGCTCCCAGCGTGCTGGCCAGCCTCCTCCCTGCAGCCAGCTCCCACCACCCCCCAGACCTTCCCAAGGCCCCTTTCTCGGAGCAGGAGAGGGAAGGCTGGGGAAGCTGGGCAGTCCTTCCCCACTCAACCCTCCCTTTCATCCACCGCCCCACCCCCGTCCCCAGCAGCTTGGGCGGGGGGGGGGAGGGGGAGAAGGCCCAGGGCCAGCAGGTGGCCCACCAGGGTCCTCACCGATAAGATGCGAAGGCCTGGACCCAAGCTCCCAAAGGCTCTGAGGATACGGATGTCAAAGCTGGTGAGGGTGCCGTAGCCTCCAAAAGCACCGAATTCTTCATAGTCGTTTCCTTCAACCATCTCCTCCTCCCCGACTTCATCACTACCCTCGTCCATGTCTTCAACGTTGTAGGTTTCCGATTCCATGCGGTAGCTTCCCTCAGCCATGCTGGGGGTCCCAAGGAGAAGAGAGCTCAGCCTGGGAGGGAGGGTGAGGCCTCTTCAGGGGGAGGGGGCAGGATCCAGTGGGATCTCTCTGGAGGTGGGGCGGGGGGCGGCAATCATCAGGTTACTAGGCAGTATGAGGCGGTGGAGGGGGCGGGGGGAACACGGGGGGAGGGGGTATCAGTTGGGTTAGATTCTGTCAGAGAATCTAACAGAGCTCTAGGAGAGGGAGAGAGGTGGTCGGAGGAGACCCCGCACTTAAGGGGGAGTTTAGGATGGGCAGGCTCCCCATCTCAGCGGCTAGATTTGAATAGGGGGTGGACTGGCGGGCTTGGGTCTGAAGAGTCCCACAGGGGATGTGCACTGAGACAGGGAGAAACAAAGGGCTTTGATTTAACGATGAAAGGGGAGCAGATGACATGAGAGGGCTTAGACAACAGGAGCCCCGGAAAGCTTATGCGAAACTGAATCCAGAGACCCTCTGGCTAGGTCCGGGCGGGGGAGTTCAGCTGATTCAGGTCTGGGTTGGGCTCATACAGGAGGAGCTCCAGGGGTGGGGCGGTGGGGGCTCGGACTAGGTGAGACATGGATTGGAGCGCTAGAGGTCTCAACCCCCAGGATGGCAACTCCAGGAAGGGGGCAACGGGGTCAGCTGGTTGGGACTGATCTAGGAGTGGTTGGGGTGGGGGTAGGGCCTCCGCTCTAAGGAAGCTCAGCAGGGAGCACACGGGTCTGCTAAAGGGGTTCGGATCGCGGGCTCCGGTATAAGTAGGGCTCGGATCAGAGAGCCCTGCGTCTCCTGGCGGGAGAGGGCGGCGGGGGGTGGGGGTGGGGGAGGGTCCTACCTAGACCGTGGGTCTAATAGGGCTCGGGTTCTGAGTGCCTGGGCTTTGTTCAGATCCGGGTGTGGGGGTGGGGAGGGCGCAGCGTGCCGGGTTCCACCCGCCCTCTCCCGGTCCGGTCTGAGGCTGGATCCTTACCTTCCCTGGGGCTCCAATGGCGTCCGTCCTCAGCACCAGGAACCCCGCAGCCGCGCCCTCGCCTACTGCTGCCAGCACAGCAGCTCCGACCACCCCGCCCCTTTTCTCCGCGCACCCCCCGCGGCTGGGCAGCCTGCGCATGCGCGGACCCCTCCAGCCCGCCCGCTTTCCCAACAAAAGCCCTCTCCACCAGGTCCCCAGTGCGCATGCGATTCCGCGAGTGGGTGGGCGGGGTGGGGGGCTTTTTCTCCTTCCCGCCAGATACCCCTCACCCCTCCTCTGACCCGAGGCGCGCGCATTCACAGCCTGTGGTGCACTTGGACCACCCAATCATCTACCCTCGATCCCCGCACTTTTGCACAAATGCTTCTCTTCCCTGCCCTCCCCGTTCCCGCTAAGCTCCTCCAGTGTGGTCTGGAATACACTATGCCTGGCTTCCCCAGCATGACCCCTAGGTCACAAACACAGAGGTCTCTAGCTGGGTGTCTAACTGTATGTAACAAGGGGAATGGAAATGGCCAGAGGATGCCACTTGCCTTTGTGTTCCCCAGCACCATCCATCTCTAAGGCCCCCAGACACAATGGGAACATCTGCTTCCCCAGCTACTCTTTATGCAGCTTGGGCATCACAGCACTATCTGCGCTGGGGCTGGTCTTCCTCTCACGGCAGCCCTGGGAGGTGGATGTCAGCATCCCCATTTTACAGATCAGAAAGCTGAAGCACAGACACACCGCATGAATAGACAAGGCCACAGAACCAGTCAACAGAAAATGCAATATGTGGTCCTGAATCTTCCTGACTCCAAACCCCATGTCCCAGTAGTGCTGGCCTGGGGACTGAGGCAGGCTCCCCTCTCCAGTTTGAGCGACAGATCCACTCCCCCCCCCCGCACCCTCCCCCCACCCCACACCTCTCCTGCCCTGCCAACACCTGTCCCAAACAAGCAAAGTTTGTGCTGTCTGAGACCTAAGCTCAAGCTCTGCATCCAGGACAGAGGTAGAGACCCGCCACCCCCCCCCCCTTGCCTACTCTAGGTGGGTCCATCCAGCTGGGGGAATTGCTCCTTAGGGTCCACTCCCTGCCCCAACTGTCAGGCCTCTTCGCTGTGAGTGGCACGAACACGCTGCCCCTGAGGCCTTCCTGGTGCCCGCTGGAGCAGCCAGGACAATCAGGCACTTGTGTGTCTGAGCCATGGCAAGCCCCGATTCAGAGTAAATGTTTGCCCGGGTTCCTTCCAGGGCAGGGGCCTGGGGCAGCTGTGGTCTTGTGGAAAGAAGCTGGGCTGGTCTTCAGAATTCCAGGGATGGAGTTATGGGCCAGTCTGTTGCTAGCTGTGTGAGCCTGCTCAGGTCACTGGACATCTCTGAGCCTGGTTTCTCAATATGCAAAATGGGAAGCACAGGAAGCATTTACCCAACCCAACACATGCTGCTATGCTTCCACAATGACTGGAGGAACTGCTTTGGAGGGAGAAGATGCTATGTTTCCAACTCAAATCGAACCTGTGCTTTTTACAAAATCCATGGTGGACTCTTATATTTGTTTTTAATGTCAGCCTCTCCGGGACGCCTGTGCATGAATGGAAGCTATTGCTAGGACCACAGCTTTTACTCTCCAGTGACCAATGTCAATTCTGGCTGGTTGGATGGCTTTCCTCAGCTGTTGCATAGCAACCTCCGCTGTCAGCAGCCTGTGTCTCTTCAGCCCTTCCTGTGTAACACGTTTCTGTGGGAGGTGACCAGACCCTAGAAATGAAAGCCTTGACAAACTGCTCAGTGCTAATAGAAAATACTAGGTTCCCATCTCAAACTGAACCTGTGCCTTTTACAAAAACCATAGTGGACTCTTATATTCGTTTTGTTTGTTTGCTTTATTATTTAAATTTTTTTCCCCTTTCTTCCGCCTTTTTAAAATTGAGATATAATTGACATATAACCTTATGTTAGTTTCAGGTGTACAACATAATGATTCAAATTTTTTATATATTGAGAGGTGACCACCACAGTAAGTCTAGTTAACATCCATCACCATACATAGCTACGTCTTTTTTCTTATGATGTGGGCTTTAGTTACGTTTGTTTTTATATCAGCCTCTCTCTCTCTCTCAATGCTATATAACTATTTATGCTAATAACTCCAAAATCTACAGCCCCAGTTTGAACTTCAACTTTAAGAACCAAATCCATATATTCATTCTCCTACATGCCATCTCCACTTGGATGTCTCAAGGGCTCTTCATAGTGAGTCTGTCTAGAACCAGTCCCTTGGTAAACCTACTCCTCCCACACACTCACACTCCCTGTCTCTCTTGTCTTTAAAATTCCCATCTTCACCATCTCAGTAAGTGGCACCATTATCCTCACAACTACTCACTGCAGAAAATGGAAGTCCGCTACCACCACTCCCCCTTGCTCATACACTGCACCCTGATGGGAAACCTCCGCAGCTCTCCAGAACTACCTCTCCGTGTGGCTCTCCTCTCCCTTACTTCCAGCAAATTCTAGTCACGTTGGCCTCTCGGAATTCTCAACTCTGTCTCCTTCGCTCAGGTTCTCCACTGGGCTCTGTTTGTGTTCAATCTCTCCCGTGCTGTAGCCTGCAAACTCTATCCAGGCAAGAAGTTGGGGGAGTTGGGCAATCTGAGGGCTCACCATGTTAGTTTCCCTTCTCTCAGGGATCACTGTCCTGTGTTGTTGCCTGTGGTGCCATGAGGTAAAGCTTTATAATTGTTTTGGTTTACCAGATATTTCGGTGGGAGAGTAAATCGGGTTCCTGTAAATCCATCATGGCTAGAGGCATGATGGTATAAAATTTTTTTTAAATCTGCGTTTTTTTCACTGAGCCATATGGTTTTAAGATGTGTTTGCTTTGCTATGCATGCACTGAAGATCTACCAAAGTGCCTATGCACAGATATTGCATGGTGTGTATTCATGACATTCTTCCAATCTGCTCCCCCTCACTCCTAAGAAAGTGGGAAACCAGAAAAAATATAGAATCATTCAGGACCAGAGGTAAGAATTACAGAGAACTTCTCATCAGAAACAATGCAAGTTATAAGAAAGTGGCATACCATCTTTATAATAGTGAAATAATTAATAACTATCAACTCAGAATTTTGTACTCAATGCATATCTTTCTAAAGTGAAGTTGGGGGGCGCCTGGGTGGCTCGGTCGGTTGAGCTTCTGCCTTCAGCTCAGGTCGCCATCCCAAGGGTCCTGGGATCGAGCCCTGCCCCGCGTTGGGCTCCCTGCTCAGCGGGGAGTCTGCTTCTCCCTCTGCCCCTCCCCCTGCTCATGCTCTTGTGCTCTCGCTCTCTCTCTCTCAAATAAATAAATAAAATCTTTTAAAGAAAAGTGAAGTTGAATTAAAAGTTTTTTCATACTTACCAGAGTTGAAATAATTCATCATCACTGGGTACGCACTACAAGAAATATTAAAGGATGCCTTTCAGGTACAAGAAAAATGGCAGTACATGTAAATATGTTCTTTAGAAATGAATAATCAATACTAGAGATGCTAAATATGATGATATTAATAGAATATTTACTTTTTATTTTTTAAAAAATTCCTTATGAATTAATTAAGAGTGTAAACAGAAATTCATAACAATGCATTGTGGAGTATAAATTATGTGGAATTATTAATTTCTTGAACAATAATAGCACAGGGACTGGGAGGAATAGAAGTATATTGTTGTAAGATTCTAATTCTACATGTGAAGTAGTACAATATTACTTGACGGTAGACTGTGGCAAGTTAAAGAAGCGTCAAATATAAAACCAAATATACCTATCCAAAAAATTATGGCTAATAAGCCTACGCGGGAGATAAATGGTATCATGAAATGCTCACTTTATTATTCATTCATTCATTCATTCATTCATCCTGAGAGAGAGAGCATATGTGGGAAGGGGGAGGGGCAGAGAGGGAGGGAGAGAGAGAATCTTAAGCAGGCTCCACACTCAGCATGGAGCCTCACACAGGGCTGGATCTCATGACCCTGAGATCATGACCCGAGCCAAAATCAAGAGTCGGACGCTTAACGGACTGAACCACCCAAGCATCCCCTCACTTAATTTAAAATAAGTCCTAAAATGGGGAAAAAATAAGACAATAGATGAGCAAGTAGAAAACAGGTAGCATGATAGCTTTAAATCCAACCATATCGATAACAGTATTAAATACAAATGGTCTAATTCACCAATTAAAATGTAGAGATGGACAATTTGGAGTCCTTTTTCTTAAATAGACTTTATTTTTTAGAGCACTTTTAAGTTCATAGCAAAATTGAGCAGAAAGTACAGAGCCATTCCATAAACCTCTTGCCCAAAACGGACACAGCCTCCCCCACTACCAACATCCTGCACCAGACTGGCATACTTCTTACAATCAATGAATCTATATCGACACATCATTATCACCCAAAGTCCACAATTTGCATCAGTGTTTACTGTTGGTTTTGTGCATTCTATAGGTTTGGACAAATGTATAATGACATGTATCCACCATTAAAGTATCACACAGAATTGTTTCACTGCCCACCCCCCCAATCCTCTGTGCGCAACATACAAACTCCTCTCTCTCTCTCCTGACCACAGGTGACTGCTGATTTTTTTTCTTGGTACTGTTTCCATAGTTTTGCCTTTTCCGGAACGTCATATAGTTGGAATCATGCAGTATGTAGCCGTTTCAGATAGGCTTCTTTCGGCGAGTCGTATGTATTTAAGTAAGGTTCCTACATGTCTTTTCACGGCTTGATAGCTCATTTCTTTTTCATGCTGAATACTATTCCATTGTCTGGATGTGTCACAGTTTATTTATTCATTCACCTACTGAAGGACATCTTGGTTGTTTCCAAGTTTTAGCAATTATGAATGAAGCTGCTATAAACATACATGTGAGATTTTTGTGTGGACATACATTTTCAGCTCATTTGGGTAAATACCAAAGAACGATCCACATAGCTGGATTGTATGGTCAGGGTAGTTTTAGTTTTGTGAGAAACTGTCAAACTGTCTTCCAAAGTGGTTGTACAATTTTGCATTCCCACCAGCAGTGAAGGAGAATTCCTGTTGCTCCACATCCCCGCCAGCATTTGGTATTGCCACCGTTCTGGATTGGGGCCATTTTCATAGGTGTGCAGGGGCATCTCACTGTCTTAGTTTTCATTTTCCCGATGACATATGACATGGATTTTATTTTATTTTTTTAAAGATTTTATTTATTCGAGAGAGAGAGCAGGAGGGTGCGCACAAGCAGGCAGAGGGGCAGAGGGAGAGGAAGAAACGGACTCACCGCTGAACAGGGAGCCCGATGCGGGACCTGATCCCAGGACCCTGGGATCACCACCCGAGCCGAAGGCAGACGCTTAACCGACTGAGCCACCCAGGAGCCCCTACGACATGGATTTTAAAAATAAGATCCAGCTATATGCTGTGTACACGAATCCCACTTTAAATATAAAGGTACATAGAGGTTAAAAGTAAAAGGATGGGAAAAGATAGATCATGCTAGCAGTAAAAAAACAAGTTGTGATGGATATATTAATATCAGACAAAGCAGATTCCAGAACAAAATATATTACCAGGGATAGAGAGGATCTTATGTAAGAGGATCTTTTATATTGATAATCGGCTAAAACGGCCAATTCATTAAGTGGGCGTAAAAATTCTAAATGTTTATACACCTATAAACAGAGTTTGGAAATACATGAAAGAGAGAAAAATTCACAATTAGGGTCAGAGATTTTAAGTCTTTCCTCTCAACAATTGAACAGTTGACAAAAAAAAAAATGAGTAAGTGTATAGACTGCAAAACACTATCACCCAAATTAATCTAATTAACATCTTAGAACACTCTCCCCAACAACAAAAAATACACACTATTTTCATACGTACCTGAAAATTGACCGAGATAGACAATATATTCCGGGCCACAAATAAGTCTTACCAAATTTGACAGGATTAGCATCACCCAAAGGATTTTCCTGGAGGACACTGGGATTAAATTAGAAGTAGGTAACACAAATGTATCTGTAATATTTCAAAAATACTTGGAAAGTATGTAATACATTCTTCAGTAACAGATGGGTGAAAGAGGAAATCAAAAAGAAATTTAGAAAGTAATTTGAACTGAATGAAAATTAAAGTACAACTTACTAAAATTAGTAGGCTGCATCTAAAGCAGTCATTAGAAACAAATTTATAGAACAAAAATGCCTATATATAAAAACAGGAATTCAAACCAATGGCCTTAACTTCAGTACTTAGAAACAAAAATGCAAAAACAATGAAGACCAAAATAGCAGAAGAAAGGAAATAAGGGAAAGTGAAGAAGTCACTGAACTAGACAATAGAGAAAATAAAAGACTTTAAATCTGATCTTTAAGAATATCAATACACTTGGGGTGCCTGGGTAGCTCAGTCAGTTAAGCATCTGCCTTTGGCCCAGGTCATGATCCTGGGAGTCCCGGGATAGAGCCCCAGCCTGGTGCGGGGGCTCCCTGCTCAGCAGGGAATCTGTTTCTCCCTCTCCCTCTGCTCCTTCTGCTCCTGTTTCTCCCTCTCCCTCTGCTCCCCCTGCTCCTTCTCTCTCTCTCTCTCTCTCTCTCTCACTCTCTCTCAAATAAATAAATAAAATCTTAAAAAAAGGTATCAATACAATTGATAAGCCGTTATCTAGAATGATCAGGGGAATAAAAGAGAGAAGACACGAGTTACCAATGTCAGGGATGAGAGAATTGTCATCAAGGATCTTTCATTAAAAGTTTATAAGTGCATATTATCCATAACTTTATTGTAATCAATGGAATTTTATATAACAAAAATAAGTAATCAAGACAACGAAATTTAAAATACCATTTGCAATAGCAAAAATACCATTTACAATAGCCTAAAATTATGAATTGTTTAGGTATAGATCTGACAAAACACGTGCAACATTTTACCTGAAAACATTAAAATATTGCTGAAAACAATTAAAGAAGACCTAAATAAATGCAGAGATATACTATGTTCATGACATCACGAACCAGATATTGTTAAAGAGTTAATTCTCCGTAAATTCATCAGTAGACTCAGCACAATCTCCGTTAAGAATCCCATCAGGGTTTTGGTAGGAATCGACAAACGGATTCTAAAATTTATAAGGAAATGAGGAACACCTAGAATAGCTAAAACAATTTTGGAAAAGAAAAATCAATTTGAAAGATTTATACTGTCAGATTCCAACTTTTTTTTTTTTAGGTGATCTGGATTAAGGAGTGCACTTGTTGTGATGAGCACCGGGAGTTGTATGGAAGTGTTGAAACCCTATATTGTACACCTGCAACAAATACTGCCCTGTATTTTACCTAACTGGAATTTAAATAAAAACTTAAAAAAGAAAAATACCAACACTTACTATGAAGTTTGCTGTCGACATGAAAATCGACAATAGAACGATGGAGCATGATAGTGATTCCAGATACAAATACACACAAGTATATAGTCATTGCTTTTTCAAAAAGGTGCCAAGGATATTCAATGGGGAAAAAACTAATCTTTTCAAATCATGGTGGTGGAAAAAATGAAATAGCCATATGGGAAAAAAAAGAAAGAAAAAAGAAAAGAAAAGAATGAAAGAGAGAGAGAAAGAAAGAAGAAAGAAAGAAAGAAGAAAGAAAGAAAGAAAGAAAGAAAGAAAGAAAGAAAGAA
>NC_058419.1:82152978-82160845 GCF_002201575.2 Neomonachus schauinslandi
AAGAAAGAAAGAAAGAAAGAAAGAAAGAAAGAAAGAAAGAAAGAAAGAAAGAAAGAAAGAAAGAAAGAAAGAAAGAAAGTCACAGGCTGGAATGAAGTACTTAGAAAAAATATATATCCAACTCAGGACACTTTTCAACTATATAAAGAACTCTTACAATTCAATCATAAGAAAATAAATACCCAACTAAAAAACTAAAAACATGGACAAAATATTTCAACAGACTACCTCAATAAAGAAGTAATACAGATGGCAAGTAGACACATGAAAACATGCTCACCATCATTTATTATTAGGGAAATGCAGATTAAAATCACAATTAAAAACTGTGTGGACACCTTAGCATGACTAAAATAAAATAGCTGACCATAACAAATGGTATGCAGCAACTAGAACACTCATACACTGGTGGTGGAAATGTAAAATAATGCAAACACTTTGGGAAATAGTTTGGTAGTTATCTAGTTAAATATACATGGCCCATACAACCCAGTCATTCCACACCAAGGTATACACAGAGAAAAGGAAAACCTATTTCTACAAAAAGTGTATTTATGAATGTTCCTTGCAATTTTATTTGTAATAGACAAAACCCCGGAGACAAACCAAATGTCCATCAACAGGGGCATGATCTAATTGTGGTATATCCATACAATGTCATAAACCATTAAAAAGGAATGAATTATTAATACATACAGCAACATGAATCAATCTGAAAATACAATACTTGAAAGAAGCCAGAACATCCCCCGGCCCTACAAAAGAATACAGGTGGTATAATTACACTTGTTAAGGCTAGACAATGAACATTAATCTATAGTGACAGAAATCAGTTCAATGGTTGCCTGGTGATGAGGGCATGAGGAGGGCCGGATGGATTTCAAAGGCACGCAAGGGTATTTTTGGTTGTTATATATATATATATATATATATTCATTATCTTGACTATGATGATTGGTTCACAAGTACATATATCAATATTCATCAGACTGTACACTTTACCTTTTTTATTTTTTTAATTTAATTTTATTTTATTATGTTATGTTAGTCACCATATAATACATCATCAGTTTTTGATGTGGTGACCTACGATCCATTGTTTTCGTATAACACCCAGTGCTCCATGCAGTACGTGCCCTCCTTAATACCCATCACCGGGCTAACTCATCCCCCCAACCCCCTCCCCTCTAAAACCCTGTTTGTTTCTCAGAGTCCATAGTCTCTCATGGTTCATCTCTCCCTCCGATTCCCCCCCTTCATTTTTCCCTTCCTTCTCGTAATGTCCTCGATGCTATTCCTTATGTTCCACAAATAAGTGAAACCATATGATAATTGACTTTCTCTGCTTGACTTATTTCACTTAGCATAATCTCCTCCAGTCCCATCCATGTTGATGCAAAAGTTGGGTATTCATCCTTTCTGATGGCTGAGTAATATTCCATCCATCGTACACTTTACTTTTTGAAAGATTTATATTTATTTATTTTAGAGAGAGGGGGAGGGAGGGGGTGTGTGCCCCAGAGTAGGGGGAGGGGCAGAGAGAGAGAGTCTTCAAGCAGACTCCCTGCTGAGTGTGGAGCCCAACGCGGGGCTCAATCCCCTAATCCATGAGATCACCACCTGAGCCAAAACCAAGAGTCGGGTGCTCAACTGACTGAGCCACCCAGGTGTTCCCAGACTGTGCACTTTAATTAAGTCTGTTGGGTCTCCAGTGTGCCAGTTTTAACTCAACACAGACACACACACACAAAAGACAGAGGATGAGGATATATATTACAAATTTTACAAATTTATAAAATGTAAATACCAAGTACTATGTACACCAAGAACACATGTCTCACTGTACGCATTTTTCAGTTGCATAAAGAAAATGATATATATTAAACACACTAGAATTTCTTGTCTCTGTGAGAGGCATAGAGTGGGAGTGGAAAAAGCAAACAAAGAGTATCAAATAGATGAATGACAAGTGAGGGGCCTGGCCTGAAAGAATCATGAGAATAGTGATATGAGCTGGAAATAAGATTTTGTCAACCTCTGACCCGAAAGTATCCCCACTGTCCCTTTGCTTGAACTATTCTGACCTTCTCTTAGGCCTGTGAGAATCATACTTGTGACTGCCTTAGGGACTTCAGAGTGCTGCCCCTGGGGACCCTGAAGTGGTAACCCATTTTCCTCTCCTGTTCATCTGCCTACCTCATGCTTATTTTTGAGGTCTCAACTTAAATAACACTTTCTCATGAAGGCCTTTTCTGGCCACCCAATTCTTTATCCCCAATTTAAATTACTCATCCTCTTTTCCTTTCTCTTAGTACCCTGAAAACTTCCTCCATTTCGGTATTTGTCATAAAAGTATATATTCGTTAGAGAGATCCTTTCTGAAACATCTGTCTCCCCATTCCAGCCCAAGCCCCATGGTGAAAGTTGCCATTGTCTGTTTTGTTCTCCACTGCATGTCCTGAGGGCCTATTCCAATGCCTGCTACGTAATAGACTCTCAAATATGTCTGTGGAAGGAATAAATGAATAAATGAATGAATTGGAAAACTGAATGGAAAGGATGGAAGAATCAGTAGAGGGATTGGTATATGAGTGTATATATTCAGTCTCCCTGCAGATGTGGCTCCATGTGGCCCTGACAGTGGGGAAACAGACAGGGATATGGGAGGGAGAGCAAAGGGATGAAAGGTACCCAGATATGGAATATAGGGGGAAAGGATGGAATGGAGAAGGAGAGACTAAGCAGAAAAAACAGTTGGAGGACTGAAAAGACTTAGGAAGGAGGGAGAGAGAAGTAGCAGCAAAGAGAGAGGGAGAGGGAGAGGTGGCGGGGGGAGAGGGACAGGAAGTAGGACTGCAGGGTGACAAGCAGAAAGCCAGGGGCAGGAGGAAAGTGAAGGAGCACCTCTCCCCAGTGACACACCTTACTGGGTGGTGATCAAAATAATGAATTCCAGGGCGCCTGGGTGGCTCAGTTGGTTAAGCGACTGCCTTCGGCTCAGGTCATGATCCTGGAGTCCCGGGATCGAGTCCCACATGAGGCTCCCTGCTCAGCAGGGAGTCTGCTTCTCCCTCTGACCCTCCTCCCTCTCATGCTCTCTGTCTCTCATTCTCTCTCTCGCAAATAAATAAAATCTTAAAAAAAAATGATTTCCAGAAGTTCCCCCTTTTCTTTCTATCACTATTATCTCTCAACATTGGCCACGAAAAAATTAGAGCTGTTTGTAAACACCAAGACAACAAAGGTCCTGCCTCACTCATTGCTTTTGGTGAAAAGCTGGTAGCTGAGATCTCACCAGGGATAAGGCTACAAGGAAAAAACACGAACAAGAACACACTCCTCACTCTCAAGCCAGCTGCATTCAGGTGGTTACGTGGGAAGCTCATACTGTGGAGGTAATAGACTGATGTATGCACTGTATTTGTAGAAAGAAAAAAAAGGAAATATTTTATCAAGTCTTTCATGTAATATGCCATGGAGAATTTCCCCATCGTGGGGCACTGGGAAGGAACTGAATCTTCTCAGGGACAACACAAGGAATTCCAGATAGAAGTTGCCCTGCTGCTGGTATTGGGAATTCATTATGTCAAACCTCTAAACTGGAATAGAGAATTTAATATCCCAAAGCCATGAAAAGGTTTGTAAACATGATCATTTGATCCCAAGCACATTTTTGCAGGTGGTGTTAGACTAAGGACACTCAATGAGAAGAAATGGCCACATTTTAGCATTTAGCATTTACATGCCCATATGAAACCCTAACATCCTGATCTTAGTTTTACCATTAGATCTTTCCCTCCCATCTCCTGAGACCTGAGGGAGGTAAAAATTTACAATGATCCTATTTTGGGTACCTTTGAATAATGGTGTGTGCAGTGTGTGTGTGTGTGTGTGTGTGTGTGTGTGTGCCTGCCCTCACAGTGGATTTTATTTGGGGAGGACAAGGAAAGCAAACACGACGAGGGCTTATGAGAGTGAAACATTGGCTTTCCGATGGTAAACGATGGTAAACGGCAGCCCTGGCGTGGTTAACACAGGCCTAACCGAGAGGCTGATTAGCTAACATACTTGTGAGGCTTATTCAGAGAGTGGTCATCAAGGAAAAGTTATTCTCAGATCCCTTTTATCATCAGATCCTTCTTTTGGAGGGGAGGGGGTGGTGAGGAGGGCCATTATTGGCTAGGTACAATAAGAAATGTGCCAAGTATTATCAATATACAACTTAATGGTAGCCAAAAGGTATTTCTCAAAAAGGCAGTAAGGATATGTGTTGTCCGTTTGCAGATAACTGTAAAATGTGAGGTACATAAAATAACATCGTGCGTAGAGTAAATGGATAATTATTTACATATGTGGGAGTAGTTACTAAATATGACCTGAAGTGGCCAATTCTATCTGAAAAATATCAGAAGCCAGTAACTCAACCATGGGACGTGTTGCCGGTTTGGACAGTCTAAATGTCAAGGACGAAGTGCTGAGAGATAAAATGAGACCTAAATGAGGACAACCTGCCTACGTGGGACCAGTTTAAGATTAAGAACACTGATTTCATGGTACCAGATGTTAGTGCATGAGTCCCTGATGGAAAAGCAGGTGTGAGGGAATGACTGAAAATTCAGGGGGCCTTAACCAGACATTTACCTTATCTTCTCATGGGTTGAGTCCGCCAACCATGCCTGTAAACACCAAGTGCTGGTCTCTGGATGAGATTATGGCAGTACCTGAGGGCATGTCTATTCGAATGGGTACATGTGACATTTCTTTTTTTTTTATTTGAAAGGTTTTTTAATTTTATTTTTATTATGTTATGTTAGTCACCATACAGTACATCATTAGTTTTTGATGTAGTGTTCCATGATTCATTGTTTGCATATAACACCCAGTTCTCCATGCGATATGTGCCCTCCTTAATACCCATCACTGGGCTAACCCATCCCCCCCACCACCACCCTCCCCTCTAAAACCCTCAGTTTGTTTCTCAGAGTCCATAGTCCCTCATGGTTCGTCTCCCCCTGACATTTCAAAGTGGGTCATGGCATTTGGGTATGTGTGTTTCCCCATCTGCAGTAGGGTGAGAGGCAGGTGAAAGTGTGGAGTTATCGGTAAGAATCGGACAGTATGGGACTAGTATTTGTCCAGAGGACAAAACAACATCTTCCTCCTATCCGACACTGCCACTCTTCCCTCTCCCGAGGCTTCTCTAAATGAGGCACAGGCACAAGGGCTTGGAATATTGTTCACTGGGCTAGTTCCCCATCCCTCTCCATTTAGAGCCTTCTGGTCGAGTTGGGTTGAAGCACAGGCGTGGGCTCAAGAATGAAGCAGAATTGCTTTGACTCGTTCTGCATCTTACCACCACTGACCCCTAAAGTGCCAGGATGAGGACTCAGCCCCAAATCTCCAGTGAGAAGAAAGGAAGAGAGAGTGATGTGGCAGCACCCAGCCTTCACAGGTGGGCACTGGCTCAGCTTACCGCTTAGTATTGTAAGAGAGAACATGGGTGTGTCCTACATGCATACGTGTCACCTCTCAGTGTGCAGTGGTACTGCACTCAGTGCTCCAGAATCTGGCCCATCACACGAGTCTTCCCTCTGAGGGAGGGGTGAGGAAGGGGCTTGGGATCAGGGCCTTTCCCTGGACTGAGAGTGGAAAGAGAAGCCTGATCCTATTCCCTGTGAGCTAGAGCCACGGATAGAAACTGATCTGGTCATAGAACAAGGAGGTCATGTGTAAAAACTGGTTTTGCTGTTATAACCTCAAATGTGCCAGTTCTGGAAACTGTTAAAATGTGGGCCTGTTGATAAAAACAAATGGGAATTCACAAAAGTGAATTTTCACTAGAAAATGAAGAAGCAATAAAATCTAGCATGTAATTGCTGATGATTTTAAAACTTTTAATCATGGTGGAAATCAGTCACATGCTTTAGTTGACAACATACAACTCTATAAATGGAGCACTGGGTGTTATACGCAAACAATGAATCATGGGACACTACATCAAAAACTAATGATGTAATGTATGGTGATTAACATAATAAAATAAATAAAATAAAATATAACAGGGTGAGGATTATATAAATTATAAAGCAAAGGATATTTATTATAACATGTTAATTATTTTTAAAAAATCAAGCACTGTAAGAAAATATGAAGGTGGATACAATAAAATATATGAAATTGCAAAGTTCAGAATCACTGGTTCAAAATCATTGCATACAAACATCTATGTTTTCACTTGTGAGAGAAACTGATAGGCTAGCAGGTGGAGAGCAAGAAAGGTAGATAAATTTACAGAAATGATTAGTACACCTATCAGCTTCTTTTTTAAAAGTTTTATTAGGTTATGTTAGTCACCATACAATACATCATTAGTTTTTAATGTAGTGATCCACAATTTATTTTTTTCATAAAAAACCCAGGGCTCCATGCAGTATGTGCCCTCCTTAACACCCATCACCAGGCTAACCCATCCCCACACCCCCTCCCCTCTAAAACCCTCAGTTTGTTTTTCAGAGTCCATAGTCTCTCATGCTTCATCTCCTCCTCCTTCATTTTTCTCTTCCTTCTCCTGATGTCCTCCCTGCTATTCCTTATGTTCCACAAATAAGTGAAACCATATGATAATTGACTTTCTCTGCTTGACTTATTTCACTTGGCATAATCTCCTCCGGTCTCATCCATGTTGATGTAAAAGTTGGGTATTCATCCTTTCTGATGGCTGAGCAATATTCCATTGTATATATGGACCACATCTTCTTTATCCACGCATCTGTTGAAGGGCATCTCGGCTCTTTCCACAGTTTGGCTTTTGCGGACATTGCTGCTATGAACATTGGGGAGCATATGGCCCTCCTTTTCACTACATCTGTATCTTTGGGATAAATACCCAGTAGTGCAATTGCTGGGCAGGGTAGCTCTATTTTTAATTTTTTGAGGCACTTCCACACTGTTTTCCAAAGTGGCTGTACCAACTTGCATTCCCACCAACAGTGTAAGAGGGTTCCCCTTTCTCCACAACCTCTCCAACATTTGTTGTTTCTTGCCTTGTCAATTTTTGCCATTCTAACTGGTGTAAGTTGGTATCTCAGTGTGATTTTGATTTGAATTTCCCTGATGGCTAATGATGATGAACATTTTTTCATGTGTCTGGTAGCCATTCGTATGTCTTCTTTGGAGAAGTGTCTGTTCATGTCTTCTGCCCATTTTTTGACTTGATTGTTTTTTGGGTGTTGAGTTTGAGAAGTTCTTTATAGATCTTGGAAATCAGTGCTTTGTTTGTAGTGTCATTTGCAAATTCCTCTCCCATTCTGTGGGTTGCCTCTTTGTTTTGTTGACTGTTTCCTTTGCTGTGCAGAAGCTTTTGATCTTGATGAAGTCCCAAAAGTTCATTTTTGCTTTTGTTTCACTAACCTTTGGAGATGTATCTTGAAAGAAGTTGCTGTGGCCGATGTCAAAGAGGTTACTGCCTATGTTCTCCTCTAGGATTTGGATGGATTCCTGTCTCACATTGAGGTCATTCATCCATTTTGAGTTTCTTTGTGTATGATGTTAGAGAATGGTTGGGTTTCATTCTTCTGCATGTGGCTGTCCAATTTTCCCAGCACCATTTATTGAAGAGACTGTCTTTTTTCCATTGCATATTTTTTCCTGCTTTGTCGAAGATTATTTGACCATAGAATTGAGGGTCCATATCTGGGCTCTCTATTCTGTTCATTGGTCCATATATGTCTGTTTTTGTGCCAGTACCATGCTGTCTTGGTGATCACGGCTTTGTAATATAGCTTGAAATCCGGCAACGTGATGCCCCCAGCTTTTTCTTTTTCCACATTTCCTTGGCGATTCGGGTATTTTCTGATTCCATACAAAT
>NC_058419.1:82161345-82179335 GCF_002201575.2 Neomonachus schauinslandi
ATTTGTATGGAATCAGAAAATACCCGAATCGCCAAGGAAATGTGGAATAAGAAAAAGCTGGGGGCATCACGTTGCCAGATTTCAAGCTATATTACAAAGCCGTGATCACCAAGACAGCATGGTACTGGCACAAAAACAGACATATATGGACCAATGAACAGAATAGAGAGCCCAGATATGGACCCTCAATTCTATGGTCAAATAATCTTCGACAAAGCAGGAAAAAATATGCAATGGAAAAAAGACAGTCTCTTCAATAAATGGTGCTGGGAAAATTGGACAGCCACATGCAGAAGAATGAAACTCGACCATTCTCTAACACCATACACAAAGATAAACTCAAAATGGATGAAGGACCATGTGAGACAGGAATCCATCCAAATCCTAGAGGAGAACATAGGCAGTAACCTCTTTGACATCGGCCACAGCAACTTCTTTCAAGATACATCTCCAAAGGTTAGTGAAACAAAAGCAAAAATGAACTTTTGGGACTTCAAAAAGATAAAAAGTTTCTGCACAGCAAAGGAAACAGTCAACAAAACAAAGAGGCTCAGTTGGTTTTAAGTGGCTGCCTTTGGTTCAAGTCATGATCCCAGGGTCCTGGGATCAAGTCCACATTGGGCTCCTTGCTCAGAGGAGCCTGCTTCTCCCTCTGCCTGCCACTCCCCCTGCTTGTGCTCTCTCTCTATCTAACAAATAAATAAAAAATTTTTATAAAAGAAAGAAAACAAGAAAATTAAGCAATTTGGAAAATCATAAAAATAGAGAAAAGAGTTAATACAAAATTAGCTTAATTGGATCCCTAAAAGTATATGAAATCTAGTAAAATTTCAACAGTGTAGGAAATTTCCCTTGAAGTAAAAGACATGCTGAAGCTCTGGCTTACACCACATATTGGAAAAATGTGTAGAAAAATAATGACAGAGTTAGGTATTAAATGGAAGTATAAAAACATAATTATTCATATGGCCAAGTAGAGAAGGCAAATCACCTACAAAGTGGAAAAATCAGTTTGAGCTCAGATTTTGTCACACCAGCATTTCATGCCAGAGAGCGATGGAACAATGTCGCAAAACTGTGAGCAGACTAACTATGACTCAAAAGTATCATACACAACCAAGGTATCTGTTGAATATAAAGGTGATTTGTGCACATTTTCAAACATGAAAGATGATGAATGATGAAATAATGATGAAGTCTAATTAACTCATAGATGAATAATAATACATAAACCAGGAATAAAAAAGTGTGAGTATAATGAATGGTGCTGAACATTGAACCCATTTACAACTAGAATGAACACTAAACAATTAGGAGGTTATGAGCACAGAACAGAATGCAAGCGTTATGAAAATTGTGAAAGTGAAAAATAATACAAATATCAAAAATAAGAATTGGGAAGGGGGTTAGCTAGTCCAGTTTCAGGAATTAAGATGACCTTCTCCTATTCTAATTTTATGCCAGAGAGCAAAAGTAATTCCTCTCTGGAGGCTAAAACTTCAAATGATCTCTACATGTTTTATATACAAAGTAGCAGTCCATGAACAATAGGACTAAATGAATGGAATCCCAGTTAAAAAGAAAAAAAAAAAAAAAGAAAGAAAGAAAGAAAGTAAAAGAACAGACCCATAAATGATCCAGATTTAGAATTCAAGAAAATAGATGAAAAGAAAAATTTTACCAGATAACTTAGATATATAAAAATTACACAAAAATTTAGAAATGAAAATAAAATAACTGAAATTAAAATCACAACAAATTGGTTTAGAACCAGGTAAGACAAGAAGAGAAGAATAGGAACTGGAAAATATATCAGATTAAAATATCCAGAATGAACCATTTGCATCAACATGGATGGAACTGGAAGGGATTATGCTAAGTGAAATAAGTCAAGCAGAGAAAGACAATTATCATATGGTTTCACTCATATGTGGAACATAAGGAATAGCATGGAGGACCACAAGGGAAGGGAGGGAAAACTGAATGGGAAGAAATCAGAGAGGGAGAAAAACCATGAGAGACTCTGGACTCCAGGAAAAAAAAACTGGGGGGTAATAGAGGGGGGGGGGGGGGGGGGGATGGGGTAACCGGGTGATGGGTATTAAGGAAGGCACGTGTTGTGATGAGCACTGGGTGTTATATGCAACTAATGAATCATTGAACACTACAACAAAAACTATGTTGGCTAATTGAACATAATGAAAAATTTTAAAAAAGTAAAAAAGTAAAATATCCAGAATGAGAAAGAGAAAGCAAAAAGGAAAGAAGACAAAGAAGTCAGTGTAAGATATATGAGAAATGAAGAATAAGTATAAGATATATCTAATTTTAGGAGTGCCTGGGTGGCTCAGTTGGTTAAGTGTCTGACTCCTGATCTCAGCTCAGGTCTCGATCTCAGGGTCATGAGTTCAAGCCGCATGTTGGGCTTGAGCCTACTTAATAATAATTAAAATAATAAAAAGAAGATATATTGAATTTTAGTCAGACACAGGCAGAGAGAAGGAGAGAGAATGGAGCAGAATGGACATCTGTCAGGTAGAGTGAAACGATCACCAATGGAAGCATGGAAATACAAAAAGAATAAATATAAGTTGAAGGGGAAAATATATGGGTTATTCTAAATGAATATTGGTTATGCAAAAATGGTAATAATAGTTTTATATGGACCTTAAAATATATGTTTAAAATAACATAGAAGTTGAGGGACATGAGGGGAACTAAGGTGTTTTTTTTTTTTTAAAGATTTTATTTATTTATTTGAGAGAGAATGAGAGACAGAGAGCATGAGAGGGAGGAGGGTCAGAGGGAGAAGCAGACTCCCTGCCGAGCAGGGAGCCCGACGCGGGACTCGATCCCGGGACTCCAGGATCATGACCTGAGCCGAAGGCAGTCGCTTAACCAACTGAGCCACCCAGGTGCCCGGGGAACTAAGGTGTTTTATTATCCTTGCACTTTTCTGGGAAGTACTGGAAGTATCTATAAAAATTAGACTCTAGGGGCGCCTGGGTGGCTCAGTCATTAAGCGTCTGCCTTCGGCTTAGGTCGTGATCCCAGGGTCCTGGGATCAAGCCCCGCATCCGGCTCCCTGCTCGGCGGGAAGCCTGCTTCTCCCTCTCCCACTCCCCCTGCTTGTGTTCCCTCTCTCACTGTGTCTCTCTCTGTCAAATAAATAAATCTTAAAAAAAAAAAATTAGACTCTAATAAGCAAAATCCATAGTGTATTCTTGAGAAAAGTCACTAAAAGAAAAAGAATTATACATCTAACAAGCTACTGAAGAGAAAACGTAAAACAATGATAAATACTTGGTTAGTCAGAAGATGACAAAACAAACAAACAAACAAAAATGACACCAAACACATGGGAGACACAGGAGCAAATGCTACGATAGTAGATTTAAACAGAACTATATCAGCAATTACATTAAAGCTTAATGAACTAAAAAATTAAAAAATGAAGTTATCAATGAAACAGTAAAGCAGACATAGCATAGATAAAATAAAGCTAAAAATTTATTTGCAAAGATTACGACTGATAAATCAATAGCATGACTGATCAAGGAAAAAAAGGAAAATAGAGAAAGCATAAATTACAATATCAAGAATGAATGAGATCCCAACATTCAAGACATATATATTAAAAAGTTTTCTGGTGTAAAATTGTTATGGATAACTTTACAGTAACAAATTAGAGGATTTACACAAAAAGAAAAATTCCTTGAGAGAAACAACTTACCAAATCTGACAGAAGAAATAGAAAATATGATTGATCTTAAAATTATTGTTAAAACTGTAGGTTATTAAACACCTTCCCACAAAGAAAATTTTGGGCATGGATAGCTCAACCAATGAATCCTTCCAAACACTTAGAAAAGAAATGGCACCAAGACTGTTGAATCTCAGATCTGTACCTCTGAAACAAATAATGCAATATATGTTAAGAAAAAAAAAAGAAGAAGAAGGTAGCGGGAGGGGAAGAATGAAGCGGGGGAAATCGGAGGGGTAGACGAACCATGAGAGATGATGGACTCTGAAAAACAAACAGGGTTCTAGAGGGGAGGGGGGTGGGAGGATGGGTTAGCCTGGTGGTGGGTATTGAGGAGGGCACATTCTGCATGGAGCACTGGGTGTTATGCACAAACAATAAATCATGGAACACTTCATCTAAAACTAATGTAATGTATGGGGATTAACATAAGAATTAAAAAAAAAAAGAAATGGCACCAATTGTATGGCTGCATAATACTCCAGTGTGTGTGTGTGTGTGTGTGTGTGTGTGTGTGTGTGTCACATCTTCCTAATCCAATTTGTCTATTGATGGACACTTAAGTTACTTCCACATGTTGACTATTGTAAATAATGTTGTAATAAACATAGGGGTGCATATATTTCAAATTAGTGGGTTTTTTCCTTTGGGTAATATCCAGTAGTGGAACTATTGGATCATATGGTATTTCAATTTTAAATTTTATGAGGACACTTGAGACTGTTATCCACAGTGGCTGTAACAATTTACACTCCCACTAATAGTCCATGAGCATTCCATTTTCTCCACATCTTCACCAGCATTTGTTATTTCTTGTGGTCTTGATTTTAGCCTTTCTGACAGGTGTGAGGTGGTATCTTGTTGTGGTTTTGATTTGCATTTCCTGATGATTAGTGACGTTGAGCATCACTATGTTCTATAATATATATATTTTTAAAGATTTTATTTATTTATTCATAAGAGACAGAGAGAGAGAGGCAGAGGGAGAAGCAGGCTCCCAGCTGAGCAGGGAGCCCGATGCGGGACTCGATCCCAGGACCCTGGGATCATGACCTGGCCGAAGGCAGATGCTTAACCATCTGAGCCACCCAGGCGCCCTGTTCTATAATATATTAACACTATGTAAAAACTAATGTAGCACTGTGTCAACTATACTCAAAAAAAGAGAGAAAGAAATGGCACCAACTATAAATAAAGTCTTTGATAAAGTAGAAAAGTACCCTTTCAAACTACTTTAACTCTCTAGCAAATATCTTGACCCAAGATGGAACACAGACCTTACAAAAGG
This sequence comes from Neomonachus schauinslandi, assembly GCF_002201575.2. Lineage (NCBI taxonomy): Eukaryota > Metazoa > Chordata > Mammalia > Carnivora > Phocidae > Neomonachus > Neomonachus schauinslandi. The sequence goes on from NC_058419.1 coordinate 82,166,397, forward strand.
GAGAATTACAAAATATCAATAAACAGAATCCAGCAATATATATAAAGGATAGTCCACGGGGATTAAGACATAATTAAGCAAGGCAAGGGTGCTTTTATATCGGAAAATCTATCAGTGTAATTCCACACATTAATAAAATGGAGTTAAGTTATATAACAATCTCAAAGGATATAGAACAAAATGATTTTACAAAATTAATTATTTATTGAAAAATTCTTAGAATATTAGTGAATAGAGAAACAATCCTGAGCCTGATAAATACTGTCCATAAAACATGTAGCAAATATCAATAGTGGTGAATTATTTAAAGCATTCTACCGAAATTGACAATGGGACAGGTAGACAAGAAAAATGATATAAATTGGAAAAGATAGAATAGAAATGTTATTATTCACACATGGTGTTACTAACACATAGAAAATCCAAAAGAATTTACAAATTATTAGAATTAATAAGTGAATTTAGCAAGGTTGCAGGATGCAAGAGTGATAAATAACAATTCATTATTTTTCTACAAATAAAAAAGAACAAACAAAAGGAAAGGACACAGTAAAGGCAATATCACTAGCAATAACATATAAAATAAAATATCTAGGAATCAATCCAAGGAAAAAATGCAAGACGCAAAACATTATTTAGAGAAATTAAAGGAAATCTAAACAAATACCATACTCCTGGATTGGAAATCTCAATGATGTAAGATGTAAATACTGCCAAAATTGCTCCCTAGAGACAATGTAAAAAATTTTAAAACACAACAGGTTTTTCAGGGAAAAACTGAGAGCTTTCCCTCTAAGGTCAGGAACAAGACAAGGATGTTCATTCTCAACATTGTTATTTAACATAGTATTGGAAGTCCTAGCAATCAGAACACAAAAAGAAATACAAGGCATCCAGATCAGCAAGGAAAAAGTCAAACTTGCATTATTTGCAGACAACACGATGCCCTATGTAGAAGACCCAAAAGACTCCACCAGAAAATTACTACAACTGATATATGAATTCACAAAGTCAGAGATATAAAATCAATGTACAGAAATTTGTTGTATTTCTATACACCAATAATGAAGCAGCAGAAAAAGAATCAAGGAATTGAACCCATTTACAATTGCAGCAAAAAACATAAGATACCTAGTAATAAACCTAAGCAAAGAGGTAAAAGATCTGTACTATGAAAATTGTAGAAAATTTATGAGCCAGTGTTAGAACTAGATAATTCTGGATGTTAAAATTAGGATAATTTATTGTTTTGCACTTATTTTTCCTCATAGTCCTTTATTTCTTCTATTAACAAGCAACATATTATAATAAATTGATGAAATCACACTCTTATATTTTTAAATATATATACCACACCCTGCTACATTTTGTAAATGTAGCTACATGTTGTTAATTAAACCATGTGTTCAATTTACACCCACCATTGAAAACTTTAAAATCCTCAGCATCTATGTGCTAGATTTTGTTGCCTTTTTTTCTTTTTCTGAGTTTTTATTTAAATTCTAGTTAGTTAAGATACAGTGCAATATTAGTTTCAAGGGTAATTATCTGTGTGTGAATTCACATTTATTTTTCTCAATAGATCCACATTTTATCGGTTTCCAGAATTCTTCTTCCTTAACCTTGGAGTAATCTTCCAGAAACTAATACCTCTTGGGGTAAAGAAATCATTAACCAAAGATTTACCTCTTCCTTGTTTCCTGCCCTTTATTTTGTCATAGTCTAATAAAATAAAATCTAAACTTGTTATTTGAATAGCATGTGTGTTAGAAGCTGATCGTTGTACAATATATTAAAAAAGATCATCCACCATGACCAAGTGGGATTTATCCCCGGGATGCAAGGGTGGTTCAACATTCCCAAACCAATCAATGTGACAGAACACATTAATAAGAGGAGAGAGAACCATATGGTCCTCTCAATTGATGCAGAAAAAGCATTTGACAAAATACAGCATCCTTTCCTGATTAAAACTCTTCAGAGTATAGGGATAGAGGGAACGTTCCTCAAGTTCATAAAATCCATCTATGAGAAACCCACAGCAAATATCATTCTCAATGGGGAAAAGCTGAGAATCTTTCCCTCAAGATCAGGAACATGTCAAGGATGCCCACTCTTACCACTAGTGTTCAACATAGTACTAGAAGTCCTAGCAACAGCAATCAGCCAACAAAAAGAAATAAAATGTATTCAGATTGGCAAAGAAGAAGTCAAAGTCTCTTTTCGCAGATGACATGATACTTTATGTGGAAAACCCAAAAGACTCCATCCCCAAACTACTAGAACTCATACAGCAATTCAGTAATGTGGCAGGATACAAAATCAATGCACAGAAATCGGTTGCTTTCGTATACACTAACAGTGCAACTGTTGAAAGAGAAATTAGAGAAACAATTCCATTTATAATAGCACCAAAAATCATAAGATACCTCGGAATAAACCTAAACAGAGAGGTAAAGGATCTATACTCTCAGAACTACAGAACACTCATGAAAGAAACTGAAGAAGACACAGAAAGATGGAAAAACATTCCATGCTCATGGATCGGAAGAACAAACATTGTTAAAATGTCTATGCTACCCAGAGCAATCTATACCTTCAACGCCATTCCAATCAAAATTCCAATGACATTTTTCAAAGTGCTGGAACAAACAATCCTAAAATTTGTATGGAATCAGAAAAGACCCCGAATCGCCAAGGAAATGTTGAAAAACAAAACAAAACAATGCTGAGGGCATCAGGTTGCTGGATTTCAAGCTATATTACAAAGCTGTGATCACCAAGACAGCATGGTACTGGCACAAAAACAGACATATAGACCAATGGAACAGAATAGAGAGCTCAGATATGGACCCTCAACTCTATGGTCAAATAATCTTCAACAAAGCAGGAAGAAATATGCAATGGAAAAAAAGAGTCTCTTCAATTGATGGTACTGGGAAAATTGGACAGGTGTATACAGAAGAATGAAACTCAACCATTCTCAAACACCATACACAAAGATAAACTCAAAATGGATGAAAGACCTCAATGTGAGACAGGAATCCATCAAAATCCTAGAGGAAAACATAGGCAGTAACCTCTTCGACATCGGTCACAGCAACTTCTTTCAAGATACATCTCCAAAGGCTATTGAAACAAAAGCAAAAATGAACTTTTGGTACTTCATCAAGGCAAAAAATTTCTGCACAGCAAAGGAAACAGTCAACAAATCAAAGAGGCGACCCACAGAATGGGAGAAGATATTTGCAAATGACACTACAGACAAAGTGCTGATTTCCAAGATCTGTAAAGAACTTCTCAAACTCAACACCCAAAAAAACAAATAATCAAGTCAAAAAATGGGCAGAAGACATGAACAGACACTTCTCCAAAGAAGACATACAAATGGCTAACAGACACATGAAAAAATGTTCATCATCATTAGCCATCAGGGAAACTCAAATCAAAACCACATTGAGATACCACCTTACACCAGTTAGAATGACAAAAATTGACAAGGCAAGAAACAACAAATGTTGGAGAGGTTGTGGAGAAAGGGGAACCCTCTTACACTGTTGGTGGGAATGCAAGTTGGTACAACCACTTTGGAAAACAGTGTGGAGGTTCCTCAAAAAATTAAAAATAGAGCTACCCTATGTCCCAGCAATTGCACTCCTGGGTATTTACCCCAAAGACACAGATGTATTGAAATGAAGGGCCATATGCATCCCAATGTTCATAGCAGCAATGTCCGCAATAGCCAAACTGTGGAAAGAACCAAGATGCCCTTCAACAGATGAATGGATAAAGATGTGGTCCATATATACAATGGAATATTGCTCAGCCATCAGAAAGGATGAATACCCAGCTTTTACATCAACGTGGATGGGACTGGAGGAGATTATACTAAGTGAAATAAGTCAAGCAGAGAAAGTCAATTATATGGTTTCACTTATTTGTGGAACATAAGGAATAGCATGGAGGACATTAGGAGAAGGAAGGGTAAAATGGAGGGGGTGGGAATCAGAGGGGTAGATGAACCATGAGAGACTATGGACTCTAAGAAACAAAGTGAAGGTTTAAAGGGGAGGGGGGTGGGGGGATGGGTTAGCCTGGTGGTGGTTATTAAGCAGGGCAAGTACTGCATGGAGCACTGGGTGTTATATGAAAACAATGAATCATGGAACACGACATCCAAAACTAATGATATATTGTATGGTGACTAACATAACATAATAAAATAAAATAAAATTTAAAAAAAGAGGAAATATAATATCTGCCTAGATCTATAGCAAATAAAGTCTTTGAAATAATAACTTAAAAACCATACACAAAGAAAAGCCCTGGTACAGTTTTTCCTTGTACCAAAAATTTATTGGAGAATTATTACCAATATTTCATTAAATCTTCCAAGAAATGGGAGAGTATGGAACTCTTTCTAACTCATCTAAGAGGACAGTATTACTCTTATACCAAAACCAGACAAAGATAAGAAAAGTTCAAACAATAACTGTTTGAATAAAAAAGGAAAAGTTCAGAACAATAACCTTCAACAAAAATCTGAACAAATATCTTGAGCAGAATACTAGGAAATTGAATCCAGCTACATATAAAAAGGTTTATATAACATGTCCAAGTGAGATTTATCCCAGGAATGGAGAGTGGGCTTAACACCCCAAAAACAATTAATATAATATACCACATTAACAGGCTAATGGACAAACACCACATGATCATCTTACAGAAACAGAAAAAAAGTATGTAACAAAATATCACACCCTTTCATGATAAAATCACTCAAAAAGCTAGGAATAGATAAGGACTTCTTCAACCAGATAAAGGCCATCTACAAAAACTCTCCACAGTTAACATCATACTTCAATGTGAAAAATTGAATACTTTCCCCTATTACTAACAAACAAGGTTATCCACTTTCACCTCTTCTTTTTTTCAAATTGTACTGGAGATTCTAGACAGTACCAAGGAAGAAAAAGAAATAAAATGTCCAGATTAGAAATCCAGTTTAGATTATCTCCATTGCAGTGACATGATCTTGTATATAGAAAATTCCAAGGAATCATTAAAACCTATTAGAAATAATAAATTCTTCAAAGTTTTAGGATACAAAATCAATGCATATATCATTTGTATTCCTATAACCTAAGAATGAACAATCCATAAATTTTTTACATTTACAGTAGTTTCAAAAATAACATAAGAATAATTTTAAATAATTCAAAGAGTGACAATTTTGAAAAAAAAATTGACAAGGCGATCCTAAAAATTTTATGGTAATACAAGGGACACAAAATAGCCAAATGGATCTCAAAAAAGAAGAACAAATTCGGAAGACTCATACTTCCCAACATCAAAACTTAATTACAAAGCTGTGGTAATCAGGACAGTGTTATACTAGCATAAGAATAGACACAGATAAATAGGATAGTACTGAGAGTCTAAAATTAATCCTCATATTTATTGTCAATTGAATTTCTACATGTATGGCAAGACAATTAAATGGTGAAAGAATAACCTTTTCAAAAATTGTACTGAGACAACTGGATATCCACATGGAAAACGTGAAGTTGTACCTCTACACAAAACTCAATTCAAAGTGGATCATCAACCTAAATGTAAGAGCTCAAACTATAAACTTTTGGAAGAAAACACTGGAGTAAATTTTTATGACTTTGGGTTACACAATAGGTTTTTAAATATGCTACAAAAACAAAAGTGATAAAGAGTGAGCTACATCAGCATAGACTTGGCAGGAATTGTGTAGAATCGCACCACTGAAGGAAGGGAACTTCCCCAGGCAAAAGCCATGCTTGTACAGTTTATCCCAGAAAAATGCCACGTCTGTATAGCACGAGAGTGGCTAGAACTCAAGCAGAAATCTTCAATTGTTTTGATTTAAGGTATTAGAAATGAAGGTTAGGGATGTCAGAGCAGCTGAAAGGAGGAAGATCTTGGAAACGAGGGAGGCACAACAGAGGAGCCTCAAAATCTGCATGCACATTTCCCCTAAATGCTTAGCTGATGCCAGAGATGTGCTGGATAGTCAGTGTCTTCACCAGAGAGTATGCCCATTTAATTTTCCCCCAAAATATTTGGATTCTGACTTTTAAATTAGCTGTACTCTACCATTCATTATTTATTTTCACAGCTTGGTGCAAAATCAGAAAAGTTGCTGAAGAAAGGAAAGAACATTTCTGACATGTTGCTAGTCAGCATCATGGTAAATGCTATTAAGTATGGTTTTTTTATCTACTAATATAGTCTTTATCAGATAGAAGTATATAAAGAATAATATAGAAATGTTTTTTGCTTTTAATATCTAATAAGTACTATTTATCTACATAAGAAAACACAGCAAAATAAAGATATGTTTTGTGATTTACATGCTTATATTTCACTTCCCCTACTTTAACACTCTTGACTTCACTCTCCCAGATGTGAATACAGGTCAGATTCTGTTCCCTGCGTGGAATTCAAGGAGAAGTTAGATACTTGCCTGCCTGCTGCTTTGCTTTTTTTTTTTTGCCTTCTGCTTTTGGCCTTCAAGTAATTAGCTTTTCTATATTGCCCAGCATTTATAACATTATCTGTAGAAAGGCTAGTGCAATAAAGCTGCACTATCAACAGGAAATTCCTTAGTGCTTATTCTTAACTGAGCCACCAGTGAGTATTTTATAAGTCAAATGATATTAGATCTCTACTCAAAACGCTGTAAATTTTCCTTGTTTACTTCAAATGTCCTAATCATTCCTGTAAGGCTGACCTAATTTTTCTCCCTTCTTGCTTATCTCTCTAACATTTTACCTTACTATTATCTCACCTTGCTGGCCAGGCACCTTCTTGCCTCATGGCTGCCATCCAGCAATTCTTACTGCCTGAAATGCTGCCCCAGATGCCCTTGGCACATTCTCTCAATCTTCTTTCAATCTGACTAAATCTCACTTTCTCAAGGATGCCTACTCCATTTAATACAGCTACCTTCCCTCTTTCCTCACCTCCTTGGCCTTGACCTGTGCTCCTGATCCCTTCCTCCACTCTACATTTTCTTTCCTCCTGGCTCATTACTATCTAATGGATCATATAATTCATTTGCTCTGTGTTTATGGTTTGTTATCTGTCTCTCTCTATTAGAATGTAAACTCCTTAAGGTCCAGGAACCCTGTGTTTTCTGTTCACCAATATATCCCAAATAATTACAACAGTGCACAAAAAAGTATGCCCTTGAATTGAATTGAATATGGAATTTGGAGGATTTGTAATTCAATGAAGGTAAATATAAAAAATACACTTAGCCTTTTTGCTGACTTATATTTCAAATACACCAAGTAAAAATTATAAATTCCCCTTTATCACTTTCTCTAAGCCTATCTCTGTCCCCAATGGCTGTCATATCTGTAGTTTCGTGTACATCTGTCCAAAAATTCTTCTATCTTTAAGTAGTTTTGAAATCTAAAATACTTGAAATCTAAAATTGTCTCCCAAGGTGAAATGCATAATAAAAGTAATTAAATGTAATAAAAATAAGGCAAATAAAATCTCAAAAAAAGTGAGCTACATCAAAATTTAAAAGTGTGTGCTGCAAATAGGAATATGAAAAGACTACCCACAAAATGGAAGAAAATATTTGAAAAATCATATGTCTCATAAGAGACTTGTATTCATAATATATAAACAACTTTTATAACTCAACAATAAAAAAATAAATAACCCAATTTAAAAAATAGACATTTTTCTAAATAAGAAATATAATTGTTGAATAAGCACATGTAAAGATTCTCCACATCATTAGCCATTAGGTAAATGCAAATTAAAACACAATAGGGATTAAGAGATAGAAACTTCCCATTATAAAATAAATAAGCCACAGAAATGGAGGAGGAGTAGGGGAACTCTACACTTGCCTTGTCCCTCAAACACAGCTAAATAAATATCAAATCATTCTGAACACCCAAGAAATTGATCTGAGGACTGAGAGAACAAACTGCACAATTAGAGGGAGAAAAGAGGCCATGTCATCTTGGAAGGTAGGAGGTGCAGACTCCTGATTGGGGGAGAAAAGAATCAGGGGTGCTGCAGAGGGGAGGGAGCCCTGATCATGGAGAGAGGAAAGAGAGAAGGAGAGAGAGAGCAGCACACAGGGAATTGCACAAGAAAAACACTTCCCCAAACTATTGACTGGGAAAATGAGAGAGACTAATCATCCTGAGTTTTTATAATCAGCAGAGACTGATTATAAAAAACTGAATTTTAGCAAGTCCAAGCAATGGCAGGTGTGGAGCCCAGCAGGCATAACAGGCTCCTGTGGAGAAGGAGAGTTTCAAACTCAACACCCAAAACACAAATAATCCAGTTAAAAAATGGGCAGAAGACATTGAATAGATGTTTTTCCAAAGAACACATCCAGATGGTTAACAGACACAGGAAAAGAAACTCAACATCACTGATCATCAGGGAAATACAAATCAAAACTGCAATGAGATATCACCTCGCACCAGTCAGAATGGCCAAAATCAACATCACAAGAAACAACAGGTGTTGGTGAGGATGTAGAGAAAGGGGAACCCTCCTCATTGTTGGTGGGAATGCAAACCAGTGCAGCCACTCTGGAAAACAGTATGGAGGTTCCTCTAAATGTGAAAAATAGAACTACATTAGACCTAGCAATTGCACTAGTAGGTATTTACCCAAAGGATACAAAAATACTGATTTGAAGGGATACACGCACCCTGATGTTTACAGTAACATTATCAACAATAACCAGATTATGGAAAGAGCCCAAATGTCCATCAACTGATGAATGGATAAAGATGTGGTGTGTGTGTGTGTGTGTGTGTGTGTACATATACATATGTATATATATATGTATATATATATAAAATATTTCTACATGATGTTAATAACTAATAATTATATATTAAAATAATTATATATTATTAATATATAATATATCGTATATATAATGGAATATTACTTGGCCACCAAAAAGAATGAAATCTTGCCATTTGCAATGACATGGATGGTGCTAGAGTGAAATAAGTCAATCAGAGAAAGACAAATACCATATGATTTCACTCATTTAAGAAAAAATAAATGAACATAATCGGGAAAAAAAGAGAGGCAAACCAAGAAACAGACTCTTAACTGTAGAGAACAAACTGATGGCTACTGGAGGGGAGGTGGGTGGGGGGATGGTTTAAATAGATGATGGGATGATGTGTATTAAGGAGTTCACTTGTTGTGATGAGCACCAAGTGTTATATGTAAGTGATGAATCACTAAATTCTACACCTGAAACTAATATTGCACTATATGTTAGCTGGCTGGAATTTAAAAAACTTGGAGGAAAAAAAGAGATACAATTGGAAAGAAATATATAAACTTATTTTTTTTTTTTTGCTGATGATACAATTGTCTATGTAGAAAGTCCAAAAGTTTTCAAAGATTTTATTTATTTATTTTAGAGAGAAAGCGGGGGAACAGAGGGAGAAAGAGAATTGCAAGCAAACTCTGCCTCACACAAGGCTCAATTTCATTACCCTGAGATCATGACCCAAGTCAAAACCAAGAATTAGATGCTTAACCAACTGAGCCACCCAGGCATCCCCCCCCAAATTTTTTTTGAAGCATATTACTCAGCCATCAGAAAGGATGAATACCCACCATTTGCATGGGAATGAATGGAACTGGAGGGGATTATGCAAAGTGAAGTAAGTCAAACAGAGAAAGACAATTTTCATATGGTTTCGCCTATATGTGAAGCATAAGGAATAGCATGGAGGACATTAGGAGAAGGAAGGGAAAAATGAAGGGGAGGGAATCAGAGGGGGAGACGAACCATGAGAGATTCTGGACTCCAGGAAACAAACTTAGGGTTTCAGAGGGGAGGGGGGTGGGATGATGAGTTATCCTGGTAATGGGTATTAAGGAGGGCACATATTGCATGGAGTGCTGGGTGTTATACGCAAACAATGTATCATGGAACACTGCATCAAAAAGGAATGAAGGACTGTATGGTAACTAATATAACATAATAAAATTAATTAATTAATTATTAATTAAAAAATAAAAGCACCTAGAAACTACAAGTTAGCTTAGGAAGAACATAGGATATATGGTCAATATAAAGGAATTCACTATATTCTACACCTGAAACTAATATTACACTGTTTGTTGGCTGACTGAAATTTGGATAAAAACTTGGAAAAAATGCAATTAAATTCCTATATGTTAGTAAAGGAAAATCTAAATTTGAAATAAAAAATATGGTTTGCACAAAAAAATACAACTGCACAAAAAAATGAAGTGCTTAGGTGTAAATTTAACAACACATGCAGGATTTGCTGGAAAACTACAAAATCTGTGAAAGAAATTAAAGAATATCTCAGCAAATAAAATGTTGTTCTGTTTCATGGATTGAAATACCCAGTGTTGTTGTCAATTCTCCCCAATTTGATTTACAAATTCAATACAATCTCCCACTTAATATCCTAGTAAACGGTTGGGTTTTTTTTTTAGATATCAACAAGCTGATTCTAACATTTATATTACAAGCCAAAGAACATCATGTAAGGAAAATTCCTACAAAAAAAATAAAGTTGGAGAACTCACACTACCCAATTCAAGACTTACTCTAAAGCTACGGTAATTAATGAAGGTAAAAGGATACATGCATAATCCCAGGGTCCTAGGATCAAGCCCTGAGTGGGGCTCCCTGCTCCTCGGGGAGTCTGCTTCTCCCTCTCCCTCTGCTCCTCCCCCCTACTCGTGTTTTCTCTCCTGCTCCTTCTCTCTCAAATAAATAAATAGAATCTTTTAAAAAGTATACAGATATAGATTTGTGGAACAGAATAGAGAGCCCAGAAATTTTTCCAGATAGATGTTGTCAATTGATTTTAGGCAATGTGTTAAGGTCATCAATGGAGAAAGGGTAGTCTTTTAACAGGTGGTGTTGGAAAAATTGGACATCTGTATGGAAAAGGACCCAGCTTTGATCCATAACTAACACCAAATACAGAAATATACTGAAAATTAATTACAGCATTATTTATAATAGCCAAATTATGGAAGCAACCCAAGTGTCCATTGATAGATGAGTGGATAAAGAAGATGTGGTATATACCTACAATGGAATATTATTCAGCCATAAAAAGGAATGAAATTTGCAAAGACATATATGGAGCTAGAGAGTATAATGCTAAGTGAAATTAGCCAGAGAAAGACAAATACCATATGATTTCACTCATATGTGGAATTTAAGAAACAAAACAAATGAGCAAGTGTTTGGGGGAATAGAGAGAGAGAGAGACAAGCCAAGAAACAGACACTTAACTGTAGAGAACAAACTGATGGTTACCAGAGGGGAGGTGGGTGGGTGGATGGGTGAAGTAAGTGATGGGGACTAAGGACTGCACTTGTTGTGATGAGCACTGGGTGATGTATGGAATTGTTGAATCACTATACTGTACACCTGAAACTACTATAACACTGTATGTTAACTATATTGGAATTGAAGTTTAAAAAATAAATAAATAAAATCCAGGACAAAAAAAAAGAAAAATTAATTCCCTACCAAATGTATAGCCTAAAACTATTAAACTTTTAGAGTAAAGCACAGAAGAAAATCTTTGTAACCATGGGTTCGGCAATGATTTTTTAGATACAACATAAACAATAGAAAAACATTAATAAATTGAACTTCATCAAAATTAAGAACCTTTGCCCTTCTAAAGAACCCTTTAAATATATGAAAAAGCAAGCCACAGATTTGCAAATCCTATATCTAACAATGTACTTGTGTCTAGAAAATGCAAAAAACATTTAAAATTTACTAAGAAATCAAACATTTGTATGTCTTCTTTGGAGAAGTGTCTGTTCATGTCTTCTGCCCATTTTTGGACTTGATTATTTGTTTTTTGGGTGTTGAGTTTGAGAAGTTCTTTATAGATCTTGGAAATCAGTGCTTTGTCTCTAGTGTCATTTGTAAATATCTTCTCCCATTCTGTGGGATCCAACAATACATTAAAAGGATCATCCACCACGACCAAGTGGGATTTATCCCCAGGATGCAAGGGTGGTTCAACATTCCCAAATCAACCAATGTGATAGAACACATTAATAAGAGGAGAGAGAAGAACCTTATGGTCTTGTCAACTGATGCAGAAAAAGCATTTGACAAAATACAGCATCCTTTCCTGATTAAAACTCTTCAGAGTATAGGGATAGAGGGAACATTCCTCAAGTTCATAAAATCCATCTATGAGAAACCCACAGCGAATATCATCCTCAATGGGAAAAAGCTGAGAGCCTTTCCCTTAAGATCAGGAACACATCAAGGATGCCCACTCTCACCACTATTGTTCAACATAGTACTAGAAGTCCTAGCAACAGCAATCAGCCAACAAAAAGAAATAAAATGTATTCAAATTGGCAAAGAAGAAGTCAAACTCTCTTTTTTCACAGATGACATGATACTTTATGTGGAAAATCCAAAAGACTCCACCCCCAAACTACTAGAACTCATACAGCAATTCAGTAATGTGGCAGGATACAAAAATCAATGCACAGAAATCAGTTGCTTTCTTATACACTAACAATGCAACTGTTGAAAGAGAAATTAGAGAAACGATTCCATTTACAATAGCACCAAAAACCATAAGATACCTCGGAATAAACCTAACCAAAGAGGTAAAGGATCTATACTCTAGGAACTACAGAACACTCATGAAAGAAATTGAAGAAGACACACAAAGATGGAAAAACATTCCATCTCATGGATCAGAAGAATAAACATTGTTAAAATGTCTATGCTACCCAGAGCAATCTATACCTTCAACGCCATTCCAATCAAAATTCCAATGACATTTTCCAAAGTGCTGGAACAAACAATCCTAAAATTTGTATGGAATCAGAAAATACCCGAATCGCCAAGGAAATGTGGAA